>NW_026079905.1:0-1232 GCF_006386435.1 Epinephelus moara | reverse complement strand
TTTAACCAGAACCTGAGGAACATTTAATCAGAACTTATCTTTAGTCAGAACATACAGGAGAAGCTTTTTTAAACTGTTCCAACATGATGATGATGAAGGATTCTGTTTGGAACTGAATGTTTTATTGTTCTATGATCGTTCTGATGAAGAACACAAACCGTCAACCAGCTAAGTGTTCCTCACCAGTTAACAGCCCAGTGTTCCTCACCAGTTTACAGCCCAGTGTTCCTTACCAGTTAACAGCCCAGTGTTCCTTACCAGTTTACAGCCCAGTGTTCCTCACCAGTTTACAGCCCAGTGTTCCTTACCAGTTTACAGCCCAGTGTTCCTTACCAGTTAACAGCCCAGTGTTGCTTACCAGTTAACAGCCCAGTGTTCCTTACCAGTTTACAGCCCAGTGTTCCTCACCAGTTAACAGCCCAGTGTTCCTCACCAGTTAACACCTGGTACAGGTGTATAGTACTCCAGGTGTTCTTCCTGCAGGTATGTCCACCACTCCAGACCTGAATCTTAATTCCACAGCAGAGAAGGTCTCTGATGTCGTGTCTGTGAATTTAGCCACCTCACGACCCCAGACCAGGTGTCACCACGTACCTGTGTCAGCGTCTTCACCTGTGCGACAGTCTGAGAGCAGACACCTGATCAGATGATGTAACAACTGCTTTAAACAAGTTCAAGTCAAAGCTTTAGTTCAGAGGACTGTCCCCCTTTCTGTCCCCCTGTCTGTCCACCACGTAGTACTGGTGTCTCTGGATATGTTGGTACAGTGTGGTGTATTTCGTGACCCTCCTCATCCTCGGCAGGATGAAGCTGTGAGTGAAGGTCTCTCTGCTCAGAGATCTCCGCCCCTCTGTCGCCAGGACACTGTTAATGAACCGAAGACAGAAAGTGAAGCAATTATGGTCCTTGTCATCGAACCTGAGAGACAGACAGGGGGACAGGAGACAGATGCTGTTAACAAACTGAAGACAGAAGTTGAAGCAGTTAAAATTCCTCACTGAGCTGTGAGGTCACGGGGTCAGGGGACGGACATGTGGTCAGGGGACGGACACAGGGTCAGGGGGTGGACACAAGGTCATGGGACGGACACAAGGTCAGGGGCGGACATAGGGTCGGGGGATGGAAACAGGGTCAGGGGACGGACATGGGCGGACATAGGGTCGGGGGATGGAAACAGGGTCAGGGGACGGACATAAGGTCAGGGGAAAGACACGGGGTCAGGGGGTGGACAC
>NW_026079904.1:0-1010 GCF_006386435.1 Epinephelus moara | reverse complement strand
TCTGCTCCACAGGCATGTGCCTATCACAAAGGACTGCCTTGACAAGGTGTTATGTGACATACAGCGCAATCGTAGGACACGGGCGTTGGCTTCTCTGCTGAACGGTGGCCGGTGCTATTGTGGGCATAGGGCCACTAGCAGTGAGCGGTGCTGCAGAGGTGATTGTCAGACAGCATATTGTTGTTTCTACAACATGTCCGAGCAACACCCTTTCAACGTCTGTAAAGATGACCACAGCTACTATTTTGCACACTTATACCCTCATCTGGGTAAGCTGGAGCGCCTGAGCAAAGAGATGAAAACTAAGTACAGAGGACGCAGACAGTTCGAGAGTATAGCCGATATGGTGTTCAACATCCTGGTCAGACACAGGTTCAGTGAGACCGACTCCCTGTATGACGGTCTAGGCCGGGTAATAGATGAGAAACTGGGTCACTCTACTCTTTCCCTCGGTCATAGCTTTGCCACGATCCACGAAGTGATGTACCTTGACCCGGGTAACGGCAATGGGTACACAGACCAGCCTGCAGCTCTGAATCCTGTGAAGGTGTACGACCACGCATTGGTACGATACCTGTTCTGTGACAGCCTGCAGGTGGGTAGGTTGTTTCAAGCGTCTACCACGTTTAACTACATTATTGCCAACACTGCTCCCAGGTATACAATTGAACGGGTTATGTTGTTTAACATAACTGGACCGGGTGAAGGAAAGAGTTATGCAAATAATGTACTGAACTACCAGTTCAAGAGAGTGAAAGGCTGCATAGAAACACTCACGTCTTTCACGCCACAGGCCTTCAAGTACAAGCAAAAAAGGACCGCGTGTGTGGTCATGATAGATGATGCACATATAACACATGAGAAGAACATTAAGGCCGTAGACAGAGAGTCTAATGTCATCCCTAACACATTCAAGAACCTGCTAGACACTAGCGTGTTGGAGAGTGATGTTGTGACTAGAGATGTGAACAGCGGCAAGGTGGACACCGTCAAGTATCATGCCGTACACA
>NW_026079903.1:0-2267 GCF_006386435.1 Epinephelus moara | reverse complement strand
TCCGGAGGCGGTACAATCTTCGGTCATCCAGGGGTTCAATCCTCCGGGACTCACCCTTTAGCACCCCCCGCCTCCGTTGAACGATAGAGTCAGTAACCTCTGTTGAACGCTCACTTTCCCCTTTTTGGGAGATGGGCAGAGAGAGGACCGGAGGAGTGCGGAGGCTCCTTCCCCCGGTCGTGGCGTAACCTCTCTGCCTGACTGTCCTTACCCTAGCCACTTGTTGGCCAAGGAGACTTTTGCATCCCCAAGCCGGAGACCTGATTCAGATCCTCCAGTAGAGGGGCGCCCCATGATGACAAGTAGGGTGATGGGCTCTCGTAGCTCACAAAAACGCAAACAGCCCGTAGCTCGGCCGGCGGATGGCGAGCCCACCGCTCGAAAACAACGGCCAAAGGGGTGTTACGAATTAATGCCTGGATCCAGTGCCAGTGGGCCCCCAGGCGTGCTGTCACCCCTAATGCCCTCTACTAGTCTTGTGCGCGAATTGGGGGACCCAGTTGGCGCCAATGTGGGGTCGTACACGATTCGCCTGCCCGGTTTGGAACCTTGTGGGTTGTGTGGAACACAGCTGGGCACTGCCTCTGCGCTTGCGGCCCACCTAGGTCTGGTTCATGGGGTGGAGTCCGTGCTGTGGGCTTGCAGCAAGTGTGGGATGTCTCGACCTAACCGTCACCAGGTGTCCTGTAACTTACCTAAGAGTAGGCGGAGCCGGTTGGCGGTGGGCGAGTTGCGTTGCAACCTCTGCCCTAGGGTCTTTCGGTCAGTTAGAGGTCGGTCCCAGCACAAGCTGAGAGCACACACTGCTGCCTACTTGCGGGAAAGACCGATGCATGGCGACCGTCATCGGCAACTTGTTGGTGTCAGTCAGCCGAGGCCTGAGGAGGTCAACGAGCTGACTCCCGTCTGCCAGGACATGCCCTCGACATCAGGGTCGGTAGCCACTGACTGTGGCGGCGGGAAGATAGGGAGGCACACTTGGTCAAGGTGCAGAATTTCGAAAAAGGCCATTCGNGTTCAGGGGGCTTGGTGCGTTTGGCGGCCTTGGAAGGGCCGATAACTCAGTTTTCTGTCACCTAGTGACACCTCTGGAGGTCATGAGACATTTGCAAGCTATCAAGGGCTGTTCCTCCCCGGGTCCCGATGGGATAACCAAGTCCCTGCTGCTTGGTTGGGACCCCAAGGGGGAGAAGTTGGCACACATGTTTTCCACATGGCTGGTCTCTGGGACCCTGCCGAGGGTCTTCAAAAGGTGTCGGACGGTACTCATTCCTAAGACCACTGACCCTAGCCGGCTCAGGGACGTCAACCAGTGGCGTCCAATCACTATTGGGTCTTTGGTCTTGAGGCTTTTTTCGCGGATCCTGACAGGTAGGATGACGGCAGCGTGCCCTATCCATCCGCGCCAGAGGGGCTTTATAGCCTCTCTGGGCTGCTCTGAAAACCTATCAGTCTTGGAGGGCGTTATGAGATTGAGTCGGCAAAAAAGATCCTCCCTTGGGGTCGTATTCGTCGACTTTGCGAAGGCCTTCGATACCGTTTCACATGAGCATCTCCTGAGTGCTCTCGAACGGAAGGAGTTAGATCAGCACATGTTGAGATTGGTCAGGAATTCATACGAAAACTGTATGACCAAGGTGCGATGCGCAGAAGGGTTCACTGCCGACATCGCCATGAAGGTGGGGGTAAAGCAGGGCGACTCCATGTCGCCCCTCCTCTTCAACATTGCTCTGGATCCACTGGTCCAGACACTTAAACGCGAGGGCCATTGCTCTGGATCCACTGGTCCAGACACTTAAACGCGAGGGCCACGGATTTGTTGCGAACGGGAAGTCCATCACGGCGCTGGCATTCTCCGATGACCTGGTCTTGTTGAGCAGCTCTTGGGAGGGTATTGTAGCCAACCTGGATATCCTGGAGGTTTTCTGCGAGCTTACTGGGATGAGCGTTCAGCCTGGTAAGTGCCACAGGTTTTTTGCCGAGACGGTGGGGCGGGCGCGTACGATCAACGGTCGCCCCCCCTGGCTGTTGGGAGGCGTGCCCCTTCACCTGATCGGGCCGGACGAGGGCGTTAGGTATTTGGGCGTTACCGTTAACCCGTGGACAGGGATTGTCTCCAAGGGTATTGGCGAGTGACTCCAGCGCTGGATAACTGCCATCGGAGGGACACTCTTAGGCCCGATCGAAAGGGTGGACCTGTTGGTTAACTATGCTCTTCCGAGGGTGATCTTCGAGGCTGATCATTGCATGGTGTCAGACCTGGCCCT
>NW_026079902.1:0-1019 GCF_006386435.1 Epinephelus moara | reverse complement strand
ATAGTACTGTACACTTTACTATTACAGGTATATCGCCTGTCGTGGGTTACGACCTGGATGTGAGTACCGATCAGGATGCAGAGTTAGAGACATGGGAGCATATACGGAAAACATGGTCGCGACATTTCGCAGCGGAGCCTGTTCATATCCAGGTTCTCCACGATGACATCAAGCGCAACGTACATGCCCAAGTCTTCCCGCTCAGAAGTATATCACTAGCCAAGAAGTACATGGAAACCGTAAGGGGCACGCTGACGTTTGGATATTTCTGCCCAGACAAGGGCTACTACATCGCCCGGGATGGCAACACACCGGCGCTATGTTCCGGCGTTATGTTTGGTAGGGTATATTTTATACCCGCAGACAAGCTCAACGGAGTCATTAAGGCGTCCGACCTAATTTACGATCATGATAAATCTGAAGCAGAGGCTAGGTTGTTTGACAGTAAGCACATGCCTCATTTCTACAAAGCTGCATGTCTGGACATTGAGACTGTGTTTGACAAATCGTACCGCGATACATCCCTGCAATGCGAGTCCTTTGCATACAGGTTCCCCTACTGCACTGAGCGCACGGTGGCCGATATGACAGAGTACAGGACCAGGTTGGTCCAAGCTCTAAACAAGGGCAGGACACATATTCAACAAGGTAAACGTGTGTCTATCCCCGCTCTTGCCCCTGATATGCCAGGACAGCAGCATGAGATTACGTGCGTATCTCTCGTTATCCTCAACACCCACATACTCAAGACCTCACCTGACCACCACAGGAAGAAGCTGATGGTTCTTTATAACAAATGTAAGGTGGTACACGACCGTTACCCCCAAGCAGATCACAAACTGGCCAAGGGTGCAGGTATAGATGACGTGAAAAGGATTATGATATACCCATGCTCTGGGGAGCTTGCGCTCCTGGAGAAAACGATCCAACTGTTGTACGACAACAACATAGAACTGCTGTATGTGTTCAATGCCGAGTTCGACGCGCGTGTCATAGAGCAACGTGTACATTTCTACGCA
>NW_026079901.1:0-1063 GCF_006386435.1 Epinephelus moara | reverse complement strand
ATACTACTCAGAACCATGATATTTTCACTGGTATTGTACAGTGGGATCCAATTTTGGTACCGTCACAACACTAATCTGGAGGGGGTTCATCTGCAAAAACTAATGAAAAACTAAACAACGATATTCGGTATTCGGTACTTGGTATTCCGCCAAGCGTTTAATATTATTCGGCTTCAACCACAAATTTTCATTTCGGTGCATCCCTACCAAAAAACTAACAGTGCCAAGCTGTTTGTGAAAATTCCTAAGAATTTCAGAGATCGATGGTCTGCTGTTTTCACCCAAACATAACGAGCTTGTCTTTTATATCAGATGGTTTCCTCCCATTCCAGTTTGCTTGGGTTGAGAATTGCACATTACTTGCGTATGGACACACAAAGCATCTCTCTGGAGAACAGATATTGTTACCTCTGTCCATAGCTAAACACTGATCCTCTGAGAGGACCACATGAAAGGCCGCCAGCGTACACACCTTTTCCCAATATCCCAGGGTGACGCACATCTCCAACTAAACAAGAATTGAGACCCTGTTGTTTGCCAGGTTTCTGTGCTTATTCCCCTGTGAAAAATGTGTTCTTGAAAAACAGTGAAGTGAAGATGTATTTATTAATCCTGTTGGGGAGAAGGTATATGGGTGGGGAGGAGTGTGTCCAGCCAGTGGAGTTGTCACAATGCTGGAGTTACTAACCTTGATATAATACCTTAAAAAATACCCATTTGATGACATTTTTTATACTCCAGGGAAAATCTGATATTAGGGGCAAGATAAGATAAATATAACAAGGCCATAACATGAGAATGACAACTTAATAACTTATATTTATCTTACTTTTCTGTGTTAGGACTCATTCACACTGGCACTATTTGGTCCGCTTTAAACGAACCCTGGTCCGCCTCCATGGATACTGTAGTTCGGTTCGTTTGGAGTGGTGTGAACGCTCAATCGAACTCTGATGCGGACCAAACGAGTGAATCCTGGTCCGCTTGAAAACTGTGGGCTCGGTTCACTTGAAAATGAACCTTGGTGCGGTTTCTAAATTAGCCCAAAGTGTCCTGATTGGAA
>NW_026079900.1:0-1031 GCF_006386435.1 Epinephelus moara | reverse complement strand
TATCCTGGTTTTGTGAAACAGGCCCCTGCTCTCTCCTCCAGCTCACTCATACACACACCAGCACGCGCACTCACACAGCCCTCCTCATCCCCGTCACACTCGCACCCCGCACCTCATTGAATCCCAAACATGCCATTAACTCACAGAACATTAACATTATAACAGAACATTTACTGCAGGGTCGCTACAATACATAGCCTATAACATTATCAAATCATAGGTTTAAAAAAAAAAAAAAAAGTCATATCTGACCGGCCCGGCCTGGAACCGTCAGAGGGAGGGGGGCTCCCTGCCCGACTCGGCCCGGGCTCGGGCAGAGAATCTAAGCTCTAATCTGGTGTAGGTTTTTAGTACCAAGGTTTTTATGTGCCAATCTACTAACAGATTTAATAACATCTCATGATTGAGACCCAAAGTGTTTGAGTGCCCTGCAGACATTTTCTCACACATTGTTGATGTGCAGGTTGTTTTTTAGTTCATATGGTGCATTCATATATGTAGTTACGTTACCACATGGACTGGATGGATGCTGTAATGGTAAAGATAGTGAAGCAGCAGCCCCATCCTTCTAATCAAGAAGAAACAGGTTTATTTCACCTTGCACAAGGACTTATCTGGCAGAGATGCCGCTAATGCTCATTGTATTAGTATGACTGTAAAACAAACAGATACCATAGCATTAGTATCAATGAAGGTTTGGACCTACCTGTCTGAAACCATCAGAGAAGTTGTTTTTGTAATATCGGATCATGGAGTTCCAGCCATCCATCAGCAGCCCCCACTGAGTCCTCTTTCCGGTCCTGAAAGATCATGTTGTTCAACACCATGAAGAAAATCACTCATGTCCCCACAGAATGGATGCAAACTATTTTAGTGAGCCCTGACCTTTCCTCTAGCATCATCATTTACACCACCTAACTCGAATCTAATTGACTGAGAACATGTCATGCTCCACAGAGGATAAACCCTCTCCATTTTAGAAGCTTTATGATCTATCTATATGCTGCTATACTATGTGTGTGTGTGTGTGT
>NW_026079899.1:0-1382 GCF_006386435.1 Epinephelus moara | reverse complement strand
AACGAAGACAGCGGAAGGAAGGAAGAAGGAGGAGCAAAATGTGAGCGGAGGATTCAACCTCTCTTCTCGCCCGCTCAGCATCTAAGTTCCTCATCTGTATGCTCCGGCTCAAACAGGTATGGCTCTGGGTCTGTGTCCGCTACAAGAAACTTCAGAATCACGTTCAAAGTCGTCCATTGCAGCTACTATAGTCCGGAGATATTGCTAGGCTAAATAAACAGCTGAGCTCTGTTTACAGGCTACGCTGTCAGTCAGTGTGCCGGCTGGAGATTGGTGGAGCAGAGAGGGGAGGGGGTCCCCGCTAGGTATTGTAAACAAGTATGCGTGTATGAAGTGTGTGTGTTACGCTAGAAGAGTCAGAGTTTGGGATGGAGTCTTTTACCCCCTGGAGTGTTACCAGAGTTTTTGGAGTGCTCAAATAAACTGGCCTTTTTCCCGAACGCTACTCTGGTCTCCTGCTCGAGAGGGATTCATTACAATATCGTAACATGGTTTAGATTTCTAAATAAACATTCACCTCGTCGCTAGATAGACCTACTTCTGAAAAACTCTTGTCTGCGCAAAGGCTTTTTGTCCCTTCGAGGCCACCGTCATTTACCCGATGGGAGGGGTGAGCGAGTGAGCCCTGCAATCTAGAATTTGACCACTGATGTCACTGTTTTCAACGGTTTTCATCCCATTTTACACAGTGGCCCTTTAAAATGGAAATTCAAGCCTTTAAATTCATGCCATTTCTTTTGCCTCCTTTCCTCAGGTGGTGTGGTGACAGCAGGCCTGGCCATTTATGACACCATGCAGTATATCCTCAATCCTATTTCCACCTGGTGTGTTGGCCAGGCAGCCAGTATGGGCAGCTTGCTTCTGGCAGCAGGAACATCGGGCATGAGGCATTCACTTCCCAATGCCCGCATCATGGTCCACCAGCCTTCAGGAGGTGCCAGGGTAAGCTGTTCTCTTCACGTCCTTTGATTCTGTGATCTGAAATCCAGCCTGTAAAGGTGATCATTTCACTGAAAGATGAAAATCATAATGAGAGCGCTTTGTGTCCAGGGTCAAGCCACAGACATCGCCATCCAGGCTGAGGAGATCTTGAAACTGAAGAGACAGATCAATAACATTTATGCCAAACACACAGGACAGCTGCTTGAAACCATCGGTAGGTTCCACTCATGTTAGTCATAGGCAGGTGCTTAAGTGGGATTACTAGTTCACTGTGTCACAATAGGAGGCTACTCACAGTACACACTAGGGCTGGGAGATAAATCGATTTTATCGATTAATTCGAATTTGCAGTTTAGGCTGATTTGTTTTAATGAAAATCGAGTTTCTATTTAAAATCTGCCACCGCCGCTCCGCGCTGGGCTCCCGTAGTTCAGAGTGGG
>NW_026079898.1:0-1109 GCF_006386435.1 Epinephelus moara | reverse complement strand
TATAAACTTTAATTTTATGATAAATAATGCAGAACTAGAAAACAAACATGTTATTAACTATATACACCACTAACAAACCTAAACTAAGCAGATGGGGATGGGGGAGTTGCCTTCCGTAGGGTGGAGAGTGCACCCACAGGAACCACTTTGTGGTTTCCTGTTTCAGTCCCCTAACCTAACCCTAACCCTAACCCTGACCAAAGATACTAAAGCTAAAAAAAAATAGTTTAAAACGACTAAAGAACATCAACTCATAATAGTCTACATTCAGAACGTGGTACAGGCACAAATAGGAAAGAGACGGGAAGAAGATAGTACCACAGACAAACGTTATCAACAGGTACACTGTTTTTATACTTCATATAACAAACGCTGCACAAGTACAGAGGGACAGACACTAAACAAAGAAAGAAGAAAGTACAAACAGTAAATACAGAAACGGACATAAAAAACACAAACAGGGGGAAGGAAGAACAGAACGAAAGAAGCACAAACACAGCAAGCAAGTAAGCAAGAGCACAAGTACAGAGAGTATAAAAGGGACAAACAGGAGAAAGGAAGAACAGAACAAAACAAGCACAGATAGAGCAAGTCAGCGAGCAAACAGCACAAATAGGGAAAGAAGGCAAGGGGGTCCGGTCTGACAGGTTATCCATCGGGGTGATGGACCGTGCACCTCGTCTCGTCCCCTACCAGGGGATGGGACGTTCAGTCCCCTACTCCTAACCTTAACCCGTAACTTGACCCAAGAGGTCCCACAAATGTGCCAAAATAGGCCATTTATATTATAGATTTCCGTGTAGAGCCGCTACCTTCGTCCACCAGTTTGGGCCAAAGTATTACACGACGTACTCAAAGTTAAATTAAACATAACCGGTTAAAGGTAAAGGATGGGATATAAGTAATGGGAAAGGAAATACAAAGGCAAACACTAACAGGATAGAAAGGTTAATGAATTCATTAATTAGGCAAAATAAATGCACACAGACAAATTCATAGGGGTATATAGTTTATTTAACAGGGTTAAAAAACAAGTTAAATACAACAATTAATACAAACATCAACAATAAATGAGTTAAAAAACAAGTATATTACATAATAAGTTAAAA
>NW_026079897.1:11687-13746 GCF_006386435.1 Epinephelus moara | reverse complement strand
TCATTTAAAGTGCAACTTGCAGATTGAATTTTTTAAAAAATATATACATAACCCTGTCTGAAAATTACCATATGAGAAGTTAATTCCGAATTTATTATGGTTTACACGACATAAGGGCACAAATTCAGAGGAAAAAGTGGCTCTTTTTAATCTCCTCTTCTAAAAATGCTTTTTTTTCAACATCGCCTGATACTACGTCACGAGAGGGACTCTGCGTCCTTGACCTTGCCTCTGTCCAATGCGCAGCAGTAGGTGGTAGTGAGTCTGAGCGGTAGTAAACTTGTGAGTTAGTATTTTTTTCGGTTGTTAACAGTACATTTCACCATTTGTGATTATGCCGAATTACTGTGTTTGTGCAGGTTGCACAAACTCGAGTCTGTCAGGACATCGAGTCCACCGTTTTCCGGACAGAAAAAGGAGTGGAGTTAGTTTTCCTGCCTGGGTGCGTTTTGTGCAGGTGAAGAGGCGCGATTTCACGGCTTCATCTGTGACCAAAAACGCGGTCGTGTGCAGCTCTCATTTTGGACAGGAGGATTATGTTCCTGGCGGAGCCCGGCCGCCCACCCACCCACATACCCCCGAGGCTCTGGTCTCCGCGGAGAGGGAGACCCGAACCTCGGGGTATGTGCGAGGGCGGGCAGGCTCTGTGCAGAGGGAAGCCTCCGTGTTTGAGATGGGAGCGGGCGGTGTGAGGGTTGATGGGCAGTGTGAGGCATGTAATGTCTGGTCTGGGGGTCAGATTCTCCACCAGAGCCCAGAAGGCATCCACCTCCCTGCAGCACATACTCTCCACAGCTGAGGACATGGGCTGGCAGTTCCTGCACAAGCACCTATCATACAAAAAATTATCAGGAAATCTTCGTATCTCTGTCTCTCCCTCTCTCCCCTGCGGACGTCAATACACCGTATATGTTATAACACGCATAGCAAGATACGTCTGATACTGAGCTGATATTTGCGCATTAGTTTCTGTTATGGGTAAGTAGCATTAGTTAGCCTATCTAATACTATTGGTAGCTTTGTTATAACCTAATACGTGATGGCAAACTTAATGTTGTGATGTGAACACAGCGTTTAAACATCGTTAGCTGTCGTTTGCTAACGCTGGTCGCTCACCAAGACACCTGCCCAGTTCTCCACTGGTTCTCCTCACACCACAGCTCTATTTCTCTCCTGTGGCCGTTATTTCTCCTAACCCTGATCTGTTCCTGGTCTCTTGGACGCCTAGCAGGCTCATAATTATAAGCCTATGGGCCGTCATATGCATATGAATGTACATTTTCAACCTCTTCAGTCTCAAAACTAGTACTGGGATCCATGTTTATTAATGTTACACTCAATCCAACTCGGCCGGACTCCCTTACGCTACGTCACTTCCGGTTAGTGGGTTTTTAGATGCAGAAACAAAATTCTCTCACAAAAACGACCCAAAAGTCACTGTAGTGTGTCTATGTTTTTGTTTTTTGTTTTAATCGAGTTTCTACATCATTTTCCTACACATTTATTCACCATGGGCTCCAACCTGCAAGTTGGGCTTTAAACAACTTCAGACTCGACACTGTGCTTCCTTGAGTCCAGGAACAAAAGTGTTTGCTCATTCTGAAAGTTGAAATGTTTGAGACTGGTACAGTGTATCATCTACAGTCTCTACATCTTTTGTGACGACTTGCTTCACTCTCTACGGAGCCCTGAAGCCCTGCCCACCACTGCTGCACAGAGCACTGTTCACTTGTTAATTCAAATGTATTAATACTGAAAGTGTGATACACAACACCCCNCTGCCCACCACTGCTGCACAGAGCACTGTTCACTTGTTAATTCAAATGTATTAATACTGAAAGTGTGATACACAACACCCCTGACCAGGATGAGTGACTGTTTCTGTATAATGACATCTTTTCCCTCAGTGGAAACGAAGCTTGTATTTACTTGTATTTCACACGTAAGAAACATACATTGTGAAGACAGTGAGGCCTCCACTAAAATAGCATTATAAGTCTTGTGTGTGATTTATACTTCGGGATTTATCCAGGTTTCATATGAGGAGAGGAAATCTCTG
>NW_026079897.1:5140-10177 GCF_006386435.1 Epinephelus moara | reverse complement strand
ACCTAGCTGACCTGTCTGAAATCCTCCTGGAGAGCTTGGATTTCAGCGTGCATCTCCTTCAGTGTTGAGGCCATTTTAGTGTCACCATCCTTCTTCCAGGTCTTGCTGAGTCTCTTGTTCTCCTCAGAGACCCGGTTGAATTCTGCCATCCAGTGTTGTTGCACTGACTGGACCTCTTTCTGTGCCTCTGACACACTTTGCTGGAGTGCACAGATGAACTCATCCTTTCTTCGAAGCCTGCGCCTGTTTTCTTATTTGGCGCTCTGACTTTAGAGCCTTCAATATTTTTTGCTTTTCCAGCTCATTGTCAGCAACCTGCTTCTCCAAGGCAGCAATTTTCATTGCTAACTGCTTGGTGGTGTCCTGGTGGTCCTCTTTCAGGCCCTGTTCACGGGGACTGGGAATGTTGTCGTTCCTCTGGTCCTGCATCTCTTAGGTTGCGATGTCCTGGTTCAGTTTCTTGAGAGACTTTGTGAGTCGAAGAGACTGTGTACAATACTGAGTGGTACTTAATTCATTTTACATTACATAATTTTAAATACATCTAAGTAAAATAGGCATGATCACAGTAAACAGATAAAAAACTATGAAACAGTTAAATAAATAAATATAATTAAAATGTCGATTGTAAACATTAAAAATATATCTTTCTTTTTTAATACAGGATCATTCTCCTCGAAGGTCTGCACAGATAAACAACACTGTGCCTATCCTCCGCACCTTTTTCTCTGAGGCAGACCTAAAACCAGCCTTTAGGCTGTCCAGGGAGACCATCAATTTACTGGTCCAGATGCTGCCTCTGCAAAAGCCACAAAGTCACTGTAGTGTGTCTATGTTTTTGTTTTTTGTTTTAATCGAGTTTCTACATCATTTTCCTACACATTTATTCACCATGGGCTCCAACCTGCAAGTTGGGCTTTAAACAACTTCAGACTCGACACTCCTTGAGTCCAGGAACAAAAGTGTTTGCTCATTCTGAAAGTTGAAATGTTTGAGACTGGTACAGTGTATCATCTACAGTCTCTACATCTGTTGTGACGACTTGCTTCACTTTCTACGGAGCCCTGAAGCCCTGCCCACCACTGCTGCACAGAGCACTGTTCACTTGTTAATTCAAATGTATTAATACTGAAAGTGTGATACACAACACCCCTGACCAGGATGAGTGACTGTTTCTGTATAATGACATCTTTTCCCTCAGTGGAAACGAAGCTTGTATTTACTTGTATTTCACACGTAAGAAACATACAATGTGAAGACAGTGAGGCCTCCACTAAAATAGCATTATAAGTCTTGTGTGTGATTTATACTTCGGGATTTATCCAGGTTTCATATGAGGAGAGGAAATCTCTGCTTGTTCCTAGGCTAATTTATACAATGTAAAATGCCATAGGCTGGTGCTAATAACGTTAGCATGTTGTATTTGTTGGGAAAACGTGTTTAGGATAAGACAGTTGTTTTGTCAGTGAATCTTCTGAGTTGTAACGGAGCCAAATTGTGTGCCGTTACCTTTGTTAAATGTTGCTGTTGTCCCTGACTTTATTTTAGAAGAGGGAAAGATCGGTTGTTGCTAGGCTAATATATACGATGTAAAATGCCATAGGCTTGTGTTAATAACGTTAGCATGTTGTATTTGTTGGGAAAACATGTTTAGGATAAGACAGTTGTTTTATCAGTGAATCTTTTGAGTTGTAACGGAGCCAAATTGTGTGCCGTTACCTTTGTTAAATGTTGCTGTTGTCCCTGACTTTATTTTAGAAGAGGGAAAGATCGGTTGTTGCTAGGCTAATATATACGATGTAAAATGCCATAGACTTGTGCTAATAACGTTAGCATGTTATATTTGTGGGGAAAATGTGTCCAGTAAAAGATGAATGCTTTGTCTGTAAATGCTGTGAGTTATAGTGAAGCTGATTTGTGTACTTGTGTGTGAAACTGGCTCTGTTAAGCCATGTTAAATGTGTGTTTAATGTGTGTTTTGAATCAACTAAACTTTACAGCACTTCACAGAAACCCTGCTGCCCACTAGTGTTTTGGAGGTGCCTGTGGCCTAGTCCACACTAACCCGTGTACTTCTGAAACCGTGTAAAATTCTATGCGATTTGGCTGTTTGGTCACACGCAACCGCACTTTTGGGCCCCCGCGTTTCTTTGAAACTGGAGTCCAGGGCGAAGTTTTTGGAAAACTCTGGTGCCAGCGGTTGAGTGTGGATAGGATAACCGCAGTATTTTATTACCTGACGTCAGAGCGACGGTAAATAGCTCTTTTCTAAAAGTTTACTAACTACTAAAATCCCACATCCTGTGTTAAATACAATGTATCTTAACTATATTTACAATGAAGCTTGATTCTGCACTCTGCACTTAGCCTGTATGTGAATGTTTACCATTGCTATGGCAACAAGTGACAGCTGACGTTGGCGTCAGTTAGCTTAGCTCAATCGTCCAACAAACAATAAGCCATAAAATTATAATTCAACATATTTAAACAAAATCAACAACAGCTGCCAACAGTTACAGTCCTTACACCCTGAGCTAATGTGTTGTCACAGGTTAGAGTGTCAAGATTAAAGTAATCAGCTTAAATCCCTGAGGAACTACGCTACCATTAGTGATGGTTGCAGCCACTCAGTCTTCAGTAGCTTTACTCTAGGTGTAACTGCCAACTGAAGAACGCAGCGCAAACCAACCGTTTATATACCCAGATTTGCTCTTGTGCCTTTACTCAAATCAGTTATGCTTTCAATTGAATGGCGGGTATCTGTATGGTATCTGTAAAGATACAAAATCGATACCATATGCATAAAATACAACCACGAAAGCAGCGACGGGCCTGCCAACGGAGGTTCTGGATCCGGCCGAGTCGGACCTCCATTGGCAGGCCGTCGCTGCTTTCGTGGAAGTGTAGTTGGTCGTTCAAGCGCCTCTGCTGTTGAATTAGCTTGTGCTATTTTTGTGGATCGGGTTTGTTTTTATTTTCCACACTTCCCTATTTCGGTGTTGACTCTGACTTCTCACTGGTTAAAATGACCTCTCTGTTACAAGTTTTATCGCCACCTACTGCTTTGGCATATGTATTACATCACTTGATAGCCGGTTTTGTGTGGATATCTTTTTTTTTTTTTTTTTAATCACACCACTCGTGTGGACGAATTTTTTTTGGAAACCGGAGCCCGAAAAATTTCGGTTTCAGAAGTACACGGGTCCGTGTCGACTAGGCCTGTGTCACAGACACAGCACAAGCATAAATGCTCACAATGGCATAGGCCACGTTATGTTTAGATATACGAAATATTGAATTTTTGATGCTATCCTAACTCACTGTACCCCAAAATAACTCAAGGGCCCCAAAAAACATTTACAGAAAATGTTTCTAGAAAAACAAAATTGATATGAGAAACTGTTGTTTTCCACCTAGGACAACAGGGGAGCCATTTGTTTATCATTTCTTCACATTCACAACAGTCTATGACACAAGGACGGAGTTCAAACCTCCTCTGGAGGTCTGCAGTGTCACTGACTACAACGCCCATGAGCCATTAAGCTGTGTGAACTTTGTCAACACCATTTTTGTTGGGATAATATCGTTCAGTGGATTAAAATTATGCTTTATAGGTGAGTAATAACTCTTTGTTTGTTTTTTGTCTCACACAAGTGTTTATTGAACCTGCTGTTGTGGTTGTATCTTGAAATGCTCTGCATCCGCTCGTCCTTTTCCATGGCCACCTAGCTGACCTGTCTGAAATCCTCCNGAAGGTGAATTAGTGAAACCTTTGCTGTCAACTTGTCATGGTAAAGGTACATTTTAATTACACTGATTTAGAAAGACAAATGGGATGATAAGATAAGCATTGTCCTTCTTGGACAGCTCGATGGTGTCCTCCATTTGGGACACTCTGCTGTTCCACCCCTCCCTGTTGAAGCTCTCCTGCTGTGCGGCCAGCTGGATCTTCATGAGATCTTCCAGAGCGGTGAGTTTTGCTTTCCACTCTGCCTCGCTCTGGATGATCTTGGCGTCTTTTTCCTGGAGACTGGCCTCGCACTCCAAGATCTTTCCCTCCAGAGCCTTCTTTTCAGCTGTCATTTTCTGGATCAGCTCGTCCTTTTCCATGGCCACCTAGCTGACCTGTCTGAAATCCTCCTGGAGAGCTTGGATTTCAGCGTGCATCTCCTTCAGTGTTGAGGCCATTTTAGTGTCACCATCCTTCTTCCAGGTCTTGCTGAGTCTCTTGTTCTCCTCAGAGACCCGGTTGAATTCTGCCATCCAGTGTTGTTGCACTGACTGGACCTCTTTCTGTGCCTCTGACACACTTTGCTGGAGTGCACAGATGAACTCATCCTTTCTTCGAAGCCTGCGCCTGTTTTCTTATTTGGCGCTCTGACTTTAGAGCCTTCAATATTTTTTGCTTTTCCAGCTCATTGTCAGCAACCTGCTTCTCCAAGGCAGCAATTTTCATTGCTAACTGCTTGGTGGTGTCCTGGTGGTCCTCTTTCAGGCCCTGTTCACGGGGACTGGGAATGTTGTCGTTCCTCTGGTCCTGCATCTCTTAGGTTGCGATGTCCTGGTTCAGTTTCTTGAGAGACTTTGTGAGTCGAAGAGACTGTGTACAATACTGAGTGGTACTTAATTCATTTTACATTACATAATTTTAAATACATCTAAGTAAAATAGGCATGATCACAGTAAACAGATAAAAAACTATGAAACAGTTAAATAAATAAATATAATTAAAATGTCGATTGTAAACATTAAAAATATATCTTTCTTTTTTAATACAGGATCATTCTCCTCGAAGGTCTGCACAGATAAACAACACTGTGCCTATCCTCCGCACCTTTTTCTCTGAGGCAGACCTAAAACCAGCCTTTAGGCTGTCCAGGGAGACCATCAATTTACTGGTCCAGATGCTGCCTCTGCAAAAGCCACAAAGTCACTGTAGTGTGTCTATGTTTTTGTTTTTTGTTTTAATCGAGTTTCTACATCATTTTCCTACACATTTATTCACCATGGGCTCCAACCTGCAAGTTGGGCTTTAAA
>NW_026079897.1:0-4797 GCF_006386435.1 Epinephelus moara | reverse complement strand
AGTGAAGGTCAAGTGGTCCATAACTTTAATTTTGGAGACAAAAAAATGTAGGCTTAGCACCCTGTGGTCCATTGCCCAATAGGAAATGTAGAATACTCAAAAGTACTTTAAAAGTGCTTGAGTTACTTTTCTCAGGGAGTAACGTTGGAAGTAATTTTAAAGTAATTGAGTTACTTTACTCAGGGAGTAATGCAGTAAAGTAACTGGTTACTTTTTTAAAAAGTAACACAGTAACGTACTTTAATTACTTTTAAAGTAATCCTTACCCAACACTGTTTATTACCTCCGCCAAGGAGGTTATGTTTTCGCCGGCGTTGGTCTGTTTGTTTGTTTGTTTGTCTGCAAAATAACTCAAAAAGTTCTGAACGGATTTTGAAGAAATTTTCAGGAAAGGTTGATAATGGGACAAGGAACAGATGAAAAAATTTTGGTGGTGATCGGTTGAAGCGAAGTGGATAAAATAATAAAATGGCGGGAAATCCGAGCTGCTTGGCGGAGGTCTGCGCTCTCCGAGTGCTTTTCTAGTTACAGATATGCGACGTTATTTGGTCATGGTGATCGCCGCTTGCTGTTGGTTTGCAGGACTTTTTTTTTCTGCTGATGTTGTTTTTTAATCTATGTGCACTGTCTTGGTTCATCATGTCAGAGGTAGCGAGTTTTTATAGACATTTTTATAGACATTTGTTTGTTTTTGCATCTTCAGCACCAAGGACAGCACTTAAAGTGATTTTGTTATAACCGCTGCCTGTAACAGGCTCGGGGACATCTTCAGCACCAAGGACAGCGCTCAAACTACAGTAGTTCTTGTCTGCTTTTGTCATGTGGTGAATTCTACCGTAGCCTAGTGAGTGGCGATGTGTGATGCGCTATACAGAAGGAAAAAAAATACAATGATGTCACTCATTTATTCATTCAGTTGGCAGCCCCCCCTACCTAAAACATCTTCCCGTGTGTGGGGAGTACCAGGATGTGTTATCCAAATAAGGGCATGTACATCATATATAGCAGATGATGTGATTTCCCGTCAATGAGATAAACGCAACTGTCCTCACAGTCCGTGCATAGAGACACTGCAGCTGTTTAGTGGTACCGCTGCTCTGTGTTTACTGAAAGGGGGAAGTTGCCTGGTCTGGGTCTGGACTGAAATGTAACTTTACTGCGGTCAGATTTTTGGGAGGTCAGACTAACGGGATTCAAATACTAGGGCGGACCTTTGGGAATTTTTCTTGTAAATCTAATTCTTTTTGTACTACATTAAGCAAAGATATGAGAGTTTGTTAAACATACTGCATAGCCTGGTAATCAGAATCAGAGATTATTGATCCCTGGTGGGAAATTCTTGTTACATAAAGCAAAGATATGAGTATTTCTGTACTTGCTTCTGTTTGTATCTGCCAGTACCTGCTTTTTCCCAGTAATGGTTTTGATTACAATAAATGTACACCTTTAAATTAAGCTGTATATGTGTGTTTTTAAGGAAAAGGATAACTAGCCTATTTTAAAAACAATGAATAACTCAAAATGTTAACTGTACTGTTATTAGTCTATGCACATTAGATCATTAGTAACATTAAATGTAACACAATAAACCAAAGTATATCAGTAGGCGTTTCCTTAAGTCTTTCGGATAGTTTTTTACTAGCCTATATACTACAACAGTATAATGAAATCCTGAAATTATGGCTTTTAGTTTTGGTGTGCCACCCCAAGATTTTCAGTGGCCCCATCTGGCCACCCCTATGAAACACACACACACACACACACACACACACACACACATACAAAAACACAGCAAGTATAACGGTACTGTGCTATAGGTACTCTTTTTGTGGTTCTTGGTGTTTTAGCAATATTGTTGTTGTGGCAGCAAATTTGAATTGAATTGAATTAATGCACCGTTCTTTGGTTCAGCACCGCGGACAGCGGTGAGAGAGAGAGAAGCATAAGCATAAAGAAATAAATCTGTTTAAACTAGATATTTATATGCCACAAAACAATTTAAAAAAGAGAGGGGGGGGGGGGGTTGAATCAACTAAACTTTACAGCACTTCACAGAAACCCTGCTGCCAACTAGTGTTTTGGAGGTGGCACTGCAGTGTGACACAGACACACCACCGCACCAAGCATAAATGCTCACAATGGCGTAGGCCACGTTATGTTTAGATATACAAAATATGGAATTATGATGCTATTCTAACTCATTGTACCCCAAAATAACTTAAGGGCCCCAAAGCACATTTACAGAAAATGTTTCTAGAAAAACAAAATTCATATGAGAAACTGTTGTTTTCCACTTAGGACAACAGGGGAGCCATTTGTTTATCATTTCTTCACATTCACAACAGTCTACGACACAAGGACGGAGTTCAAATCTCCTCTGGAGGTCTGCAGTGTCACTGACTACAACGCCCATAAGCCATTAAGCCAATCACTGGCAACAGCACTGGAAGCTCCTATTGGCTCAGGTGAAGTGTCAATGTAAAAGTCAAAGATCAGCAACCATTTTAATAGCGAGCAGTCCAGAGACCCACTGCTACGTCTGGCTAAACCACACCCATCTGGGCAAAACCCATTATTTTGGAGAGTCCAGAGCAGTCCGAATATTTACATGCCAACGGAAGACATATGGATATGTGGAGAAATGTGAACATTTGAAATGCTGCAACAGCAGTCTGTGGATATCTGTGGGTGTATTCATGTGTTTGGACTCAATATTTTTAGGGATTTAGATCATCTGGACCTTTGGGAGTGTGTGAGAACTTTGTCAACACCATTTCTGTTGGGATAATATCATTCTGTGAATTAAAATTATGCTTTATAGGTGAGTAATAACTCTTTGTTTGTTTTTTGTCTCACGCAAGTGTTTATTGAACCTGCTGTCGTGGTTGTATCTTGAAATGCTCTGCATCAATCAAACTGCAAGGAGCGTAGCTTTCGAACGGTCGTATGAGTAAACCACCTAAACACAGTAAATACAGTAGTTGTTAACATGTCATAATCATCAAATAAAACCTTACATAGACACACAGACTATGTGTGTCTATGTCATTTTTCATTAATTTTTCAGAAAATCATAGAAGGTGAATTAGTAAAACCTTTGCTGTCAACTTGTCATGTTAAAGGTACATTTTAATTACACTGATTTAGAAAGACAAATGGGATCATAAGAAAATTTTTTTGATGTCAAATTTGATTTAATTTGTTCGGGCGAACCGGAGCATTCCCGGAGAAAACCCTGCCTCCTATCAAATGAAGGTCTTTGAGTGTGGGAGGAAACCGGAGTACCCGGAGTAAACCCACGCTGACATGGGGAGAAGATGATAACTCCACCATGTAGCCCTGTAAGAGGATGGAGGGGAGACAGATGAGGGGTAAGGAGTTGGGGAGAGAGTCCCCTCATATGAGGGGTGGAGGAAGGAGGACAGAAAGGATATCACATCCTTTCTGTCCTCCCTTTTCTCATCTGGAAGAAGATGGAGGGACGATGAGGGGCGGAGGACGGAGGACATAAAGGATATCACATCCTGTCTGTCCTCCCTTTTCTCCGCCCCTCATCTAAGGGACAGATGTCCCTCCTCCATCTTCTTCCAGATGAGGGACAGATGAGGGGTAAGGAGTTGGGGAGAGTGTCGTGGGGAAGAAAGGGGATGTGGTGAAGTGGGGAGGAGTAAGGAGGACAGAAAGGATGTTACTCCTTTCTCCTCTCCTTCTTCTCCTTCTTCTCTCTTGCTTCCTTCTCTTTCTTCTCCCTTTTCTCCCTCTCTGCCTTTTCCTTCTTCTGTCTTTGCAGTTCCTCCTTTTGTCTCTTCTCCTCTTCCTTCCTCTGTTTCCTCTGTCTGTCCTTCTCCTCTGCCATCTCCTTCTTCAGTCTCTTTTCTTCTGCCTTTCTTGCCTTCTCTTGGTCCTTCTTGATCTTGGCCTTTTCTTTATCCGTCTTCTGGGAGAGCTCTTGGAGGTTAATGTTCTCCTCCGTCAGGACCTTTATCTGTTCCTCCATTTCAGACAGATGTTTGCGGCACTCCTCCTCCTTGGTGCTGCAGTCTTTCTGCAGCTCCTGGAGGCTGAGGTGACGCTCCTGGAGGCCCATGTTCTCCTTAGTAAGGAGCTGGATCTGTCCCTCCATTTCGCCCATCTGCCTGCGAAAGGAGCTGGATCTGTCCCTCCATTTCGCCCATCTGCCTGCGACACTCCTCCTCCTTGTTGCTGCATTCTTTGTGCAGCTCCTGGAGGGTAAGGTGACGCTCCTGGAGGTCAGCGTTGTCCTTCTTCAACAGCTCGATGGTGTCCTCCATTTGGGACACTCTGCTGTTCCATCCCTCTCTGTGAAAGCTCTCCTCCTGTGCGGCCAGCTGGATCTTCATGAGATCTTCCAGAGCTGCGAGTTTTCCTTTCCACTCTGCCTCGCTCTGGATGATCTTGGTGTCTTTTTTCTGGAGACTGGCCTCGCACTCCAAGATCTTTCCCTCCAGAGCCTTCTTTTCAGCTGACATTTTCTTTATCAGCTCGTCCTTTTCTACGGCCACCTGGCTGACCTTTCTGAAATCCTCCTGGAGAGCTTGGATTTCAGCGTGCATCTCCGTTAGAGTGGAGGCCATCTTAGTGTCAGCATCCTTCTTCCGGGTCTCGCTGAGTTTCTTGTTTTCCTCAGAGACCCGGTTGAATTCTGCAGTCCAGTGTTGTTGCAAGAGACCCGGTTGAATTCTGCAGTCCAGTGTTGTTGCACTGACTGGACCTCTTTCTGTGCCTCAAATACACTTTGCTGGAGTGCACCCTTTTCCCTCTCCAGGGCTTTGGTCG
>NW_026079896.1:11984-12807 GCF_006386435.1 Epinephelus moara | reverse complement strand
ATTTTAACTGACTTGACAGGTGATATAATTCAAAGTTGGGTGCATCTAGTTCCTTGAAACTTGGGTTTTTGTAGTGTTGATAGTTTTATACGAGGTGTTTTATTTTTCCAATAGAATTGAGATATTGCTGTATTGAGGGAATTAAGCCAGGGTAAATTTGGAAGTGAAGGGATCATGGTGAATAGGTAATTAATTTTAGGGAGGACTGACATTTTTATTGTTGAGATTCTTTCTGACAGTGAGATTGGTAGATTTGTCCAGCAACTGAGGTCATTTTGTATTTCGAGTAATGGTGTGTAATTTAGATTGAACAGCTCTGACAGCTTGGGGGATATGTGGATTCCTAAATATTTAATATTTCCTATGGGAAGGTGAAACTGTGAGGTGAGGGCTGCCACATCCCTTTGGTCCATGCAGAGGGGTAGAATGGTGGATTTTGATAAGTTGATGGAGTAGTTGGATAGAGACAAGAATTATTTAATGACTGACAGACATTCTTGTAGTGATGAGTAGGGTTCCTGGAGGAGGATCAACACATCGTCTGCATAGAGGATTGTTTTGTGTTGCATGGATATTGATCTGATACCTTTGATGTTATTGTTTTGTTGTATGCTAGCTGCAAGTGGCTCCAAGAAAATTGCAAAAAGTGACGGAGAGAGTGGACATCCTTGTCTAGTGCCGTTGTGATGCGTGAATTGTTGTGAAGTTAACCCATTAGTTGTGATAGTGGCTGTCGGTGAGGTGTATAGTGCCTTAATCCAGTTAATGAATGACTCTCCAAATCCAAATTTTTGTAATGTTGTGAATAGGAAGGACCAGTTGA
>NW_026079896.1:0-11724 GCF_006386435.1 Epinephelus moara | reverse complement strand
CGTTAAAGCAACTGAAGTGAGAAAGCAGGCTAGCAGAATTCACCAGAGCAGTACAGAGACGCTGTCACAGAAACACCGGAAATGACACAACTCGCTTACCGCAATACGTCAGCACGTCAGCTAGCTGTTGACGTATACTGTTGATTATGAGGAATTCATCAATCATTCTGAGAAAAAGGGGTGAGATGGTGGACCAGAAATGTTTATAGAACTCAGCAGGGAAGCCATCAGGACCGGGTGCTCTATTATTTTCCATTTTAGTGAGTACGTTATGAAATTCACCTGGGGTTAATGGTTGTTCAAGTAAATTAGTTTGTTCTGTTGTTAAATGGGGTAAATTAATATTATTGAGGAATTGATGTATGTCAGAAGCATTTGGGTTGTGAGAGGATGTGTATAAATCTTGATAATAATTCTTAAATACAGTGTTGATATCTTTCGGATTATGGTATGGCTTCTCCCCTGAGTCTTTAATTACTGTTATAGTTGTTCTTTATTTTGTTTAACCATATTTGCCAGATATGTGGTTGATTTATTACTGTTTTGAGATGTATTAAGTCTGAGTCTTTCAATAAGAAACTTGTTTTTTTTATTTAACAGATTGTTAAGTTCCATTTTGTATTTCTGTAGGTCGCAAAAAATGTTATGAGTAGGATTGGTTGCATGAGCGTTTTCAAGTTCTTTAATTTTCTTTTCCATTTCCAGTTGTGACTTTGTGTCTTTTCGTTTTTTGTATGATGAGTATGAAATTATTTTACCTCTTATAACAGCTTTCCGGTTTGCCAGAGTAGAGTTGGCGAGGTATTCGGAGAGTCATTCATTTCCATAAAGAATGTCCACTCTCTCTTGAAATAACTGTCAAATTCTTGATCCTCCAGCAGTGATGTGTTGAACCTCCATCTGGAAGAAATACTGAAAGTTGTCTTTGTGTGCAGTTATCCGAGACTAGTGCATGATCACTGATTGTGTTTGGATGGATTTGTGTTTCAAGTATATCAGAATGTAATGAGTTGCTAGTGAGAAAAAAGTCAATTCTAGAGTTTGTATGGTGTACTTTTGAAAAATGGGTGTATTCTCTGTCATTAGGATGATTTAGCCTCCAGCTATCACCAAGACCCCAATCCTCCATATACTGTTTTAAAACTATAGTAGATTTAAGTGTTCTGATATTTCCTGTTGTGTTTGATTTATCTATTGTTGAATCAAGTATTGAATTGAAATCGCCACCTATGATTAAGTCTGAGCTGGGTAGGTTTTTAAGGATAGAGAAAAGACTGTGAAAGAAAGAGGGGTCATCATTATTAGGGCCATAAAGATTAACTATTGTGAGAGGGTTGCTATCAATGGATATGTTAATAATAATATATTGTCCTTCCGGATCTGAAATTATGTTATTGTGATTGAATTTAACTTTGTTATTAATCATAATTGCAACCCCTCTTTGTCTTGAATTGTAATTTGAAGTAAAGATATGAGGAAAATGTGTAGATTTCAGAACAGTGTTTCTAATATCAGTGAAATGAGTTTCTTGCAATAAACAAATGTCAGCTTGTATTTTGAGCAAATGATTAATGACTTTTAGTTGTTTTGCCTGACTCCCAATTCCACATATGTTCCAGCTTACAAATTTAATTGTGGACATGATTCAATAAACAGAAATATGTGCGCTTTGTTTTGTTTTCTTTTTTCTTTCTTCCCTTTCTTGCTGTGTTTTGAGAAAAAGTAATGAAAAGTGATTTGATTTGATTTGATTTATGTGTGTGTCTGTGTGTGTCTGTGTGTGCCTGTGCGTGTGTTGATTCGTCCCCATTCATAACATTCAACATTTCCCCTTGACCTATCCCAACCCCTCCCCCATGTTCCCAATGCCCTCCTGCAGGTAAAAACAAAAAACACAAAACAAAGCAATCAAAAAGACAAAAAACGGGATAAGGGAATTCAACATTATCCGACGAGAGAGATAACAAAAAACAAACAAGAAGACGAACAAACAAACAGACAGAACAAAAAAAAGATAAGAAAAAAATTAAGGAAGAAAGCAAGCAAGAAAAAAACAGATATGTATCAGCCACCCTAGCTGCATAATTTGAAGTCACTTAGAATGAGAAGGAAAAGCAAAAAGAAAAAAAAAGGAAAAGAAAAAGAAGAACAATTGAAGAAAAGAAAAACCGTGGACTACATCACCGTAACGAATCTGCAGTTTCTTATCACAGCATAGCCCGGATTTGTTGACAAGTATCCATGGTAACCCGTCGCTCTGATGACATTTGATGTATGCGACTGTTTACATGAGCAAACAGCAACAAGTTGAAATTTTACCGGCTCGTGTTTACATCTCGTCCAAATAAAGATCTTCTTCGTACTGTAGCCTCCAGGCTCAGAGTGGTCATCAGACAATTCTGGCAAATGCCAGATGGGCAGGGCTATGAAAAAAGTTGTAGAAAAAAAAAAGAAAGACCTGCTGGCTAAGGCCCACTTCATGTTGGAACAGTACATGATTATGAGTTACATGATCCCAAAATTTTCAGTAGACTACCTATACGGTAAAGTAGGTGCAGTGTCACTGGCTGTCGCCACCTCCCCCATTCCGTCAAGTGGATTGGCCCATCATGTTATGTCAGTGGTCGAGCAGGAGAGGTCAACCAGGAAATAAATGAAATTATAGCTGCTGCGCAGCGATGGGTCGGGTCCGGGCATTTTTAGGCAATTCTGAGCAACAAGCAGAAGAATTGGAAGACATTTAGCAACACAATCTGCCTTTTGCATCAGCTGAGGCTTGAATTCACAACCTCTGAGACTAAGGATCAATTTCTAGCTCACTGAGCTAATTAGTCAGTGACAATTCATGTGTAGCTTCACAAATTGACTAAGCCAGATTTGCAGGTTTAGCAGCCGTCCATGCATGGAAAAGCAGATTTCAAACCACTGTAAAAAATTCAGTTATCGTTACAAAAATCTGAAAATACACATATTGCATCTAGACAGTATGGAGATGTTGGTAATTTG
Organism: Epinephelus moara; assembly: GCF_006386435.1. Taxonomy (NCBI): domain Eukaryota; kingdom Metazoa; phylum Chordata; class Actinopteri; order Perciformes; family Serranidae; genus Epinephelus; species Epinephelus moara. The sequence continues at coordinate 8,718 of NW_026079896.1, read as the reverse complement.
TTTCTAACAATGATTGATTTGCTCCATAAGTGAAAAACTGATGTTTAAAATTGCCATTTTTACATTAACTCTAATTGTTCACATTAGAGCAAAATTCAAAATGCTGTCAAAAATTCAGTTTTTGAGATAAAATTCTGAAATTTGCCACACATCACCTACCATGACTCTAGAATTTTGTCTTTTTTTTCATGAACATTGAAGATTTATTTAGCAAGAATTTGCATATATATGTTTACAGTACCATTTACAGTCAAACATTTTGATGCACTGTAGGCTCAATTTTTGATAAATCAAAAATCTGAGAAACGTAGTTTTTGTAGGACAGTCTGAAGATGCTCTGTAGCAAGTTTGGTGTCAATTGAGCAAAAATTGTGGGAGGAGATAGGTTTAAGAAGTTTTACAGTTTTTGAAAAAAACAGTGATGAACTTCATAATTTTTAATAGGTTTAAATGTACAAAAGTTTCTGGGGCGCCGGTGGCTTAGTGGTAGAGCAGGCGCCCCATGTACAAGGCTGCTGCTGCAGCAGCCGGGGTTTGACTCCAGCCTCTGGCCCTTTGCTGCATGTCACTCCCTCTCTCTCTCCCCCCCTCACACTTGTCTGTCCTATACATTAAAGGCTAAAAAGCCCAAAAAAATATCTTTAAATGTACAAAAGTTTCTTCAGTATTGGGGCTACAGTTTGATGAAACTTGGTTGCTTTGTTATGAATTTTCAAAGTTTTAAACTTTAGACGCTTGCTGTAGCGCCACCATCAGGACTATTGGCTTGAGTTTACAGCTGAGGATATCTGGTATGAGAATGGACCTTTGTGCAAAGTATGGTGAGTTTTCACCCATGGGAAGTATGATTTCCTTGGAAGAAGAAAGAAGAAAGAAGAAGAATACCTAGGATTACAATAGTGTCCTGGCAGCTTAGCTGCCCGGACCCTAATAATGCACTGCATTATTATTATTATTATTATTATTATTATTATCATCATTATTATTATTATCATCATTATTTGACGTAGACGCAGATGTTTCCAGACACTTCTCCATCAACTCTGCTAAATTTGGGCTACTTCACACATCGGTGGAGTTTTTGTGGCTGGTGTTCGACAGTGGGGGTGTGTAGCTGTGAGTCACATACCAGGATGAGGAAATCAACTCACCAGTCTATAAACTCTCCTCCCACCAACTTGTGCCATATAGCCAGCTCAGAATTTTCAACATCAGTAAATGTTGAGGAAGAGAGAGAACAGATTGGCTCAGCTGAACTAGCATCCTGCTAGCCATGGTACAGGGGTTGGATTCTAAACTGGACGACCTCTTTGCCACATGTTTCCAACGGGGATATCAGGAACTGTAGCATCCTTTGTTTCTCTGAAACTTGGTTAAATTCTGGACATCACCATTCAAACAGGTGACTCTACTTCCATATGCTGATTTGACAAAGGAAAGGAGAGAAAGGGAGGAGGTGTACGCTTCATAATAAATACACACTGGTGTGACAGTGGGAAAGTGAGGAGCTGTCTTGTTCCAGCTCTGGATCACTGCCATATGCTCTTCAGAGGTGGCTGCAGAGCGGCGTTGCCTGTATTTTGGAAGGGGTGACCATGCAGCCATCTTGTTGGGGTCAGGATGTATGGACAGACTATGATGCATCCCCCAGTAACTCCAGAGATGGAGCCATCCAGAGTCTGGAGAACCTTCCAGGAGGACACCATCAATGTCACTGATGGCATCACTAAATTCATTGAGTCTGTGGTGGATTTAATCTGTAAAACAGAAGCAATTGTACCAAAACTACAGTTAAATCATTCCATAACCAGAAACCATGGATTACCAGATCCATCCAGAAACAACAGCAGCAGACAACAATATAAGAAGAGGCCGAAAGGACTAATTTACAATGCACAAGTTAAAGGAGCTGATGGGATCACATTTCTGTAGTTGTACTAAAAATGTATCTATATATGTATCTATCTATATATATATATATATATATATATATATATATATATATAATTAGATAGTTGGATAGATATAGATACATAATGAAGCCTTGCCAATAGGTAAATAATTCAGACAATAAAATGATAATTGCTCTGTGCCGACATACTTAGTAATATAATTGTTGCTTAGTACTGAAGGGCATTCTGTTTCATGTTTTTTACATGTATGAAGTTTCTGAATTGTTTGAGTCCATGTTGTTCAGTGAATGTTTTTTTTTTTTTCTTTCTTTTTTTTTGCTGTACTGTTAACATAAGTTTGCAGACAAGTATAAATCTTCTGTGTAAGCTACAGTTGCTGGCTAACATACATCACCTCCCACCCAGCATGTGAATGGTTTGTTTAGTACTGAATGTGTTGGAGCCCACCAGCACATTCTACTGATTTGTTATCAGTAATCAAAGATCTAAAAAGCAGGCCTTGTTCTCACAGCTTCGCTAATAAATTCATGGGTTTTAAAGTCCTGATAGAAGTCATTCTCATATTAGCCCTAATCTGAAACAAAACAAACTCCCTCACAGCTCCTTACATTATTTATAACCACATCACATGAAATGTAATCTTCTGTCATTTTTTTTGAATAAAAGTGGTTGGAATATTGTGATATTTTCATTTTAGTAGGATAAGCAGATCAACATGATTAACGACAGAGAAATTCTTGTGCTCTTATTTGCTTTATTTTTATTTATTGTACATGTGAATGCTGAAAATGAATCAGAACAAGAAAAAGCTTTATTGGCCCAATATGTGTACATATAGAAGGAATTTGACTCAGTTTTTTGTTGCCTTCAATAAACTCACACAGAAATAGACATTAAATATAAATATCTATCTAAATATCTAGCTACGGTGTACAGATATAAATACATTTTCTTTTTTTAAATTAAAATCTAACTCTGCAGTCATAGAAAATAGACAAGCAAACATGAATCCATTTCTTTGACAGTAAAAGTTTTATTCCATGATTTAAAAATCAATTGGATTCATTACATTTTCTGTCTTTGCTTCTACTTCCAACAATTACATTATTTACAAGGAGCAAACTTTTGTTTTGCAAAATTTGGGAATGAGATTTAATCTAATTTTGTACTGAGACACATGGCTGTAGCCAGCCAAAAATTTCACAGATAAAAAAAAATAGAAGAAGCCCCAAACAGCATGGTAAACATATTAACCCACTGGACAGCTTTTATTTTGAAACGACATGCAGGAAATTATCTAATGTATCGGTGGAACATGGAAAACTTGAATTCAATTGACAGGAAGACGACAATACTGCTAGCTGACAGATGAGGTGGGTTACAGTGTTTCCCATACATTGACGAGACTATGGCGGCCCGCCAAAGTCTAATTTGCCCCGCCATAGTCTCCAAAAATCGGCCAGATATAAAATGCCTCCGGTAAATGAACGTCACTTTGTAACGCACCGGCTGGAGCGCCTACTGAGAATTCTTTGGCTTTGTTATTTACGTGCCAACAGCAACGCCTGAACGCAACAACGCGAGCCCCGCTCTACTGTGCTCACCTGTGTGTGTGTGTGTGTGTGTGTGGGCATCGGGGTGAAACTCCGCCGTGCACGACACAGAGAGCAGAGGAAAATTGTAAACGTGCAACCATGTACAGAATGACAGAAATGACATGCCGTCAGGTAAATAAGATAGATAACATAAGGCTATTTAGTTTGTTTAATAAAATGACATGGTATAGACCTGTTCTATAGGCCTGAATATGAAGCATCCGTAGCGCCAAATAATATAACTGTAGTTTCTTAAGAGCTAAGACGAAAAAAATAAAAATAAAAAAATAAAAATCAGCAGTGGCGGTCATATAGTTGCATATAGGGGAAACACTGGCCCTCCAGAGGCAGATCAGTACGTTAGTCATTTTTATTTTGATTACTGAAATGTTTAAGCTCTAATCCTTAGCCGTATTTTAAGTGTAACCCTTAACCATAACATACCACTAGTGTTTTTATCAGTAAAAGTAGAACATTCACACATAAAAAGCACAAAGATGTTGAAATCTAGGCATATTCTGCCATCATAACTTGGCTCTCAGAATTCACCAGATTGATGCCTTTAAATCAAATATATAAAAAAAATTCTCTCGGGGGAGCATGCCCCTGGACCACCCTAGAGGGTTCTAAATTATGGTGATGCACCTGTATGTTGTACACTAGATTTGACTGAAGTGGGTATTTCATATATAATGCACTGGGAAATAAGAGCATCCCTCTATCTATCTGAACACTATTCAGTGGCTTGAAGCCTTAAACCACATCAAATAATGTTGTTACATTATGCAGCGCTTTATTCACTTATTTGAAGAGTACATGACCTCCATGTTTGTGTCATCTAGACTACTATTTATTTGTTGTTGTTGCATTACTCTTGCTAACCTAGAATTTGATAATAACCACATGCAATAATTCAACCCTTCATTCCAAATTATCTTCAAGCATTATAATGTAATGTAATCAATAAGGTCTGATCACTATCACAAAACTATCACCTCACTGTATAGGATTATGTACAGCCTACAATAAAGTAGCTACTAGCTAGAGTGGTCCAAACTGATGTTAAAATGCATATATTATTTTAGTCAAATAATGTGAACATTTTCTGCAGCCAGGCAGGCTCTCTCTCCACTCCCCTACATAAGAATCAGCTCAGATTCTGATGTCCTGTTCCAGTGACGTTGAAAATGAGCACATTATGAGCATATCATCCATATAAATTTATTTCCACCATTTCTCCACTATTATATATTAGACTCTAGTGAGTGCACATAAAAATGAGACATATTATTCATGATTGTAATTAGACTTGAAATGTGACCTGACATCTGACTCCATCTCCATGTGAGAAAAGGTTTTAAAAGCTTTCTAATTTCCTGACTTAAGTGAAACTACAAAAGTCAAATATCAGGCAAGGGGTTTTAAAGGGGTTTAAAGGGTTTTTTGGGGGGAGTTTTTCCTTATCTGCTGCAAGGGTCCTAAGGACAGAGGGATGTGGTATGCTGTAAAGCCCTCTGAGGCAAATTGTGATTTTTGATACTGGGCTTTATAAATAAAATTGAACTGAAATTGAACTGAAAAAAAAAAAAAATTGCTAACACTTACACATGACACATTACTACTATAAGCATCATGGCCAAGTTTACTTGATGCCACAGACCAGAGATGAGAAATACACACGTGAAGAGATGGGAAATGCTGTCACATAGAACAAAAGTAGAATGTCTGACAACAGCTTTATAACATCATTAGTCATGGCTAACCAGAAAGCATGTAATCCAGTTACAATAGCTACTGCCGGCAGGACATTTATTTTTAAATGCACTCTCCAAATGTCATCAAGTATTAGTAATATGACCTCCTAATTGAATATGACTTATGAAATAAACTCATTTTATGAGGTTACTCCTTCTGCGCAGCTTGAAAATCAAGCAAAATTGAAAAAAATTTAATTCCCCCTCAGGGGGATTAATAAAGTATATATATATAAAAAATAAAATAAAATGAAATAACCAGTCTTCAAGGTGTCATGAAAATTTTATAAAGTGGAGTTCATGCAAAGTATTACTGCACAGACTCACAGTTGGTAGATGACGGGAGCTGATATGACAGTGGTAGGCCAAGCTGAGCTCCATGCTTTGTTCCTGGATCGCGGGTTAATGGTTTCCCATATTGGGTAGTGAGGGAGGAGCAGCCCAGGTTTCTCAAGCATTCTGTGTCAGAAAATGAGGATGCTGCCTCTGCTGTCAGAGCCAGGGAGCTGTCTGCCACTTTCCCAGCAGCCTTTGGGCCAGTGACAGGGAGATGGATGATATCTGCAGCCTGGCCGCACTGCTTCCCCAACACACACACACACACACACACACACACACACACACCAATGAAGTTAAAAAAACCCACCTGAACACAGACTCTTTTCCTCCTTTTCTTACCCTCTCCTTGTATTCTTTTCCCCTCTGACACACACACACACACACACATATACACAATAAGGGGAATAAGAACCTCACAAGTGAAAACAGTGAAAATATTTTGAGGGTAAAGTGCAAGATTGTTTGCTAAAGTAGAACAAAACTCTAAAAACAATTTATAAAATGACAAGCAGTTGTTGTAACATCTACAATTATTACATTTTCTTCCAAGACATAAAATCCCAAAAGAGGTCCTTAAAAGAAGTATATCCCTCTCATCTCCTTGCTCCCGTCCGTTGTCATTGTCCTTACTTGCTATCCCGCTCTCTGCCATGCTGCTGATGTTCCTACAGTTGAGACTCAATCCAGCAGCTTGGCGGGGGGCAGGCTGTTGAGAGAAACATCCATCATTGTTTTAAGTGACTGCGATGGGACAGAGCTGTGTAAAAGGTCGTCTAGTCTCTGCACAGTGGGCACCTTGGCAGCGCTGAGCAGCTTCCACATGACTTCAGGCTAATTGGCTCACATAGGCTTTTGTTACAGCAGTCTGACACTTTTACTGACTCACTGCAACTAGTGCGCAAGCAAAACAAGGCAGTCGCACTCCAAACGCTATCCTCCACTGCACAGACTACACAGAAAAAGACTGAAAAGTAAGGCTGTAGACTTACCTTAGACTGTGGTGAACGATGGACAATTGTCAGGGCTCCTGAACAAGAAGAGATAATGTTAACAATTTCGAGTAAGTGGGGGTAACAGCAAATGCAGAAGGGTTTAGCATGTATGTTCACTGCCTTTACAAGGATGAAAAAAACCCTCAGGAAAACTGCAAGGAAAATGTAGCAGAATTTATCTCTCAAACATCAATTCTTTTATGGTGGATTATTAAAAAAAAAAAAACACACATGGTGATTATCCAATTGTCCACCTGCACAGGGCTGAACACACTAAATTTGTGGAATTTGTGGTCATGAGCTGTTTGATGGACACAAAGCAAACATGTGTGTGTGTCAGCTGGAGCTACAGTGAGAAGTTTTACTTATAACCCTAAGTCAACTTTTTTTTTGTTTGTTTGAACAAAACCACTGGCTGCAGCACTAATGCAGTGTCTGCATAAGGAAATGAAAAAATCACGGTTAGGCTGAAACTCTGGCTGGGCACATCTGCTAAAGTTAGGACAGATCAACTGTCTGGTGGCCAAGGGGTTAAACACATTTGCCTGTGGCTACGATTCTAGGCCAGCTATAAGTCACATTCAAGTGCCAACCTGCAAGACAGAGCATAATTATCCCAGCCAGTTACAGTTCAATAACTCCATCAAGCTGCTAGCCAGATACCAGGTTTCCCTGGCAACACCTCCCAAGTCATAAAGAGAAGGGGGGATAAGTCTGGGCCCAGTGAGCTAGGCAAGGAGGACTGAGGAGGGATTCACCCAGAAATACTGTGGACCTTTAGACAGTGCATACATGTTCAATGCCAACATGCACACACACACACGCACACACACACACACACATGCACATGTAAGGGACTGAGAAAATGCTCTTTGAATATGAACGTTTTAATATAAAACAAAACAGGCACAACAGATTGAGTAAATATTTCAATATAAAACAGACAGACAGAATCATGTTGTGATTTAATGTGTTTTAACATAAAACAGTCACCCCCTATTTTTTATTTTTAAGATATCACATTGAGAACTGAACTAACCCTAACTTGAATACAATGTGAAGTTATTCCACCAGACCAGTAGATGGAGCTCTAACGGTTCTGTGGGTTAGGCTGAGAGATATTTCCCGCAAGCCCAACGTAGCGTCAGAAAAAAACATGGCGCTGGCCTTGTGAAGATGCTAATCCATCGTTTCTCTCTTCATTGATCCACAGGTACCGTAAACATATGTTTAAAACTCTTTTGTTTATACTCACACAAAGATGAAGGATTAAGAAATGGTTTTGTGTGGTTTGTGATGATTTGGTGATGTAAAAGTATTGTTTTGGTCTGTAGTTCATGTAAAGTTCACAAACGCAATCCAGGTGATAGTCTGCTTCATGCAGCAACGTTAACGTAACGTCGTAAAAGCAATTTCATGTATCTCACAGTCATGATTTATCATAGTGAAATGTGGGTTTCTGTTGCTAAAAATGTTTAACTACTTACGCAGTGTTTTAAAATGAGTTAATTTTTAACTACTTACGCAGTGTTTTAAAATGAGTTAATTGTATGCTTTGCCCTAGTGTAGCTGTTGCATTTCGGTTTAGTTGTGCCGCCACATTTTAGGTTGCGTCTTGTTGACAGAGTTTGTGATGGATAATATTAAGACAAGAGATTTGATGCAGTAACTGTCAAACTTGTATTTTTGTTGTGAATTTTATATTTTGACATTACTGGGTTTAAGTAATGTGACAAATTCAGTTTGGTATTTTGTGTGAATTATTTATATTTTATTTTGCACATAATGTACCTGAATTTACTTTTGAATTTACATAACTCACTGTACTTCGGTGCTTATGTGACTTATTTGAAAGATGTATTTTTTTAGTGATACAGAGTCATATAACAGAAGAAAGACAGAATGAATGACAGATATATTTTGATTTGTGTCAGAAATAAAATGGCTCTGGCCTTGTGAAGACGCTAATCCATCATTTCTCTCTTCATTGATCTACAGTGTTCATCCTGTGTATCACATGTACCGGTCCAGATACCCCTAGGTCTGGAGCCGGTTACACACACACGCACACACACTATGGGATACCATACGTTTTAATATCAATCAATCAATCAATTTTATTTAT
>NW_026079895.1:0-1491 GCF_006386435.1 Epinephelus moara | reverse complement strand
CGTATATGACGCCGCCGGTGTGTTTTGGCCTTAATTGTGCGCGCAGAAGACGCTACATCTGAACGGCCCCTTAAGGCCAAAACACACCGGCGGCGTCATATACGCGAGTCAAGTGCCACCCCCAACACACACAAAAAGCATCGCGCTGCGGGGCGTCGAGCCGCCGCCGGTGTGGGTTTGTAAATAGAAAATAATGGGGCCGGCTGTTTTGACGCGCGTCGTACGCCGCCGGTGTATTTTGGCCTTTAGTCTCAATGTAGATGCGCGTCAAGCGCGCTCACAACCCAAAGCGACGCCGCGACGGCGCGTATTCGGTGCGGCGCACCTGTTTTTCGTGCGCGTCCAGGGCGTACAGAGATGGAAAAATCTCAACTTTTTCGAATGCAGCAAGCGCACTGCATGTCATGTGATAAGAATTAACCAATCAGCTCCACGGACCTGCTTCTTCCTTTCCGTCCACAACATCTAATAAGGCCCCCTTCAGATGTAGCGTCTAAAAGCGCGTGGAAAACACCAGCTGTGCCGTTTCCATACTTTTATCCTAGGCACTTCGGAGGTTGCGCTACTGTCACGCCTGCCGTTACTAAGCAACCAAAACCGCCTGTCACTCACAGGGGGAGTAAAAAAGTTACAAAGCCATAAAAATAGCTATCATCATGCTCACCAGTTATCCCAAGCTCTGAGCTGATAATTCTCCAGGCATTGTTCCTTCTGTTGGAGTCAAAGTAGTACGACGAAGACAGGTCATATAACTCTGGATATCCCTGGACAAGAATGATCAGTCGCTCCTCCATTGCTTGCTGCCTTTCATACCACCGGATGTTGTGAAGTCCGTTGGATGGAAAGGAAGAAGCACGTCCATGGAGCTGATTGGTTAATTCTTATCACATGACATGCAGTGCGCTTGCTGCATTCGAAAAAGTTGAGATTTTTCCATCTCTGTGCACCGCGAACGCGCACAAAAAAACAGGCGCGTCGCACCGAATGCGCACCGCTACGGCGTCGCTTTGGATTGTGAGTGCGCTTGACGCGCGTTTACATTGAAACTAATGGATTTGTGCGCGCAAAAGACGCTACATCTGAACGGCCCCTAAAAAATGTTCAATTCGAGTGCAGGCTGGCGGCGCGCAGACGCCGCGGCATCAGCTCGGCGGCAGAGCGGTGCGCTCTTGTGCCACGGTAGCACATACACAATGAATGGGTTCGTCGGCGGAGGTCTGTGCTTTGCGCGCTGTGTGATAAGGGCTTTATTTCCACCCTGCCCAGCAGCGGTACCATGGCGAACGGTCCCTAACTGCGGGGAGAACGAAGCAGGCTTAACCGGAGGTCCGCTGCTTTTCCCGGTCCCTCGTCTCCGCTACACTTTGACTTATTTCCACCCAGCTGACAGCCTGGCCGTGGAGAACGGTCCCTAACTGCGGGGAGAACAGAGCAGGCTTCCCCGTAGGTCCGCCGCTTCCTCCACACTTTGACTTATTTCCACGCTGCTGA
>NW_026079894.1:2998-4179 GCF_006386435.1 Epinephelus moara | reverse complement strand
ACCATGAAGCTTAAACTTGCAATGATTATTGATATACATTTTCAGTGGACTCCACACAATGCACCTGTTGTGCAAAATGTTTTATTTTCATGCGTATATATTTTGTTGGACTTAAAATGTTTTAATAAATTTACTGAAATGAATTATTTTTCAACGGGGCATGTCTTCTTCATCATCAAAGGAACCTTTGAAAATACTTAATGGTAATCATAGTTAATAATAAGTAGTAGTTCTGTGGGAACAGTGACACGGTGAGTATTTTTATGTGTGTGTGAACCCATAAACTTAGACATTAGTTGAGAAGAGATTTGGAGTAGAGACTCTGTTCAAGTATTAAAAATCAAGATCAATTAGGACATGCTGGCTATTATTTTTTCATTCATAATACTCAAGCGATTGGCCAATTTCAACAACCTCAGGTTGGTCCTGTCCTCTGATTGGTAGATTGACCTAAAGCTGTTTCTTGGCAGTTAAAACCTCATACAGAGAGAATTACACCTGAAGCAGCTCAAAGTTTGATATTATTGACACTTTAAAAACAGTCTGTCTGTCTCTGTCGGCATCTTTCTGTGTCCAACTTTGTCATGCTACACTGCAGACTTTTTTAACTGTTAATACATTCAAACTTAGAGCTGCTTCATGTTGAATTCTTTCTTTCTTTCAGATTTCTAACATACATTCAAATATACATAATTCAATTATTATTACATTATCTTGGCAGGTATCCAGTGTGGTGTTAGCTTTCTAACAAACATTCAAATATCCTACATAATTCAAATATTATTATATTTTCTTGGCAGCTATTCAGTGTAGCGTCAGCTTTTTAACAAAAATTCAAATATTCCACACAATTCAAACATCATAACATTAAAAAGGCAGCTATTCAGTGTGGCGTCAGCCTTTCTACAAACATTCAAATATTCTAATCATTCAAACTTTATTTTATTAAAGGCAGCTATTCAGTCTGGCGTCAGCTTTTCAACAAACTTTCAAAGATTGAAATCATTCAAACTTTATTGTATTCAAGACAGCATTGCAGCGTGGCTTCAGCTCGCAGCATTCACACCCGCAATTTCTTCAGAAATTGCTTCTCTAGTTATTATTATTATTCTTCCGCCGCGTTTTTCAACATCAATTATCTTCAACATACTTCAACCGATTCAAACCATTCAAACTTCTTC
>NW_026079894.1:0-2198 GCF_006386435.1 Epinephelus moara | reverse complement strand
AAACCCATTAAAAACAGCCTTTCCTGATCTGCTCTCTCATGAGCTCTGTGTGTGCCCCTCAGGTGCAGGCAAGTCATTAATCGCCATGACAACGGCTGCACACACAGACACGCACACACGGCTCTCTCTGTCTGTGTGTCTCACAATCTTTAAAGGACAGACTACAGCAGCAGAATCTTCATTTGAAACAGAAAATACACATTATTAACCCCTATAGTGCCAAAATGGGCTCTCTAGCGCCACCTAGGTGCACTAAAATGGCCACTGTGGCCCGTAGGAATGTCGTACCAAGATCAAACCAAAACTGGCGTGTTCGACATACAAATCACGTGCTGACACCCATGACCTAATTCCAACAGGAAGTGAGCTATTTGCCCTTTGAAAGTAAGATTTCGCCTCAAACATGCTCTTAAAAAAAAAACATCTCCTCCTACACCATTTATTGTATCGGCTTTAAAGACGCACACATGTCACCTCAACTGCTACTAAACAGATCTTCTGTATAACTTTATCTCTCTCATCATCACATTATTTTCATGATTGGACCAACGGTTTGGGAATGGGAAGAATTTGTTCGAGGAGTTAAATCTCCACTAAAAGAGGTCTCCTCTGTGTTCAGTCTGTCTCTCTATGCTCTTCTGCTAGGTGCACTTATTTAATTACCATGGCAACTGCTGTCACACACAAACTCACAGAAACATGATGTGTGTACGTGTCTACATCTTACATGCAGACATGACAGGGGCACAATCTCCATTTTAACACTTTAGGTGCCAGAGTTTATTGAGTAAAATATTCCATTTTAATTTCAACATTTCAAAAGGCTGTGGCTTGAAAGTGGTGAGAGATAAAGGCATACTGTAAATGAGAAAACTATTCATCATGACCCAAAGTTTGTCATGGGAGTAAATTAACTCATCTAATTTGCATATTGTGACGTCACTAGGCGGCGGCCATATTGGATTTCATATATCTCAGTAAAACAACATTTTGAACATATTTACACCGTAGATTTATTTTGTTTTGTTTTGTTTTTGTTGTCTCTTCCTCAAAATAAAGGAAGAGGAAGGAATCTGATGGGAATAAATTCACTCATCTAATTTGCATATTGTGACATCACTTCTACATACCTACAGCTACAGAAAGCATTCAAACATCAAAACGTTCAGCTCTGTAAGGATTTTCTGATGTTTGTGGCAATATGTTTGATATTTCTAAATAATTCACAGTGACGACATAAGCTGGGGGCCGAAACGGGCGCGAGTGCGAGGTCCCGCCAAACGCTGCTTGCAGCTTTAATTATTATTAAAATGTCATGCATATCAGGACTGGTGAAAAATTTTAGAAAATGTAGTAATTAACCCTCAAAGTGCCAAAATGGCCTCTCTAGCGCCACGTAGACACACTAAAATCCCAATGCTGCCTGTAGGAATGTGGTAGAAAGATCAAACCACAACTAGTTTGTTCGTCTCATCGAGACCTACAAATTACGTACTGACACTCCTGACCTAAATCCAACAGGAAGTGAGCTATTTGCCTTTTCAAAGTAAGATTTTGCCTCAAAATTGGTCTTTCTTAAAGAATCATCTCCTCTTAGACCGTTTATCGTATCGGCTTCATACTCGCACACACGACAGATCATCTCGTCGTAATCAAATCTTCTGTATAACTTTGTCATTACTGGAATGGTTTGGATTTTATGGCCATTAACAGGTGATGTCGTACAAAACCTCCCGACGATTTTCGCGCCACCTACACACACTAAAATGCCCGCTGTGACCTGTATGAATTTCGTAGAAAGACAAAACCAAAACTGGTTTGTTCGTCTCATCAAGACCTACAAATCATACGACACCGTACTGAATACTGGAATATGGGAAAATGATCTGACAAGTCTGAATACAAAACCCCTGATTTCATTCCTTCACTCAAAGAGTTTGTTAAGATGTTATCAATCAAAGTTACAGAATTTTCTTGGATTTCGTGGATTTGTAGATAATAGGGAAAAAATAACAAGAATAAAGAATATTGAGAAAATCCCCAGTAGAGCTATCTGATTTATTTTTAACCCTATGGGCCCTAGGCGTTTTTGGGGTATTTTTACTGCCTTTACTTTTAAGCTCATATCACAGTCATTATAAAGGCTACATACACATGCTATATCTTGTTTTTTTTCCAGGTCAATCAGGGCTAACCAG
>NW_026079893.1:0-7008 GCF_006386435.1 Epinephelus moara | reverse complement strand
ATTCCAGATAAAATCCCTAACTGCCAATTTTTTCCACTAAGAACCATGTTCTGCCTTACCAAATAAATTAATTTCAGGTCTTAAGAACCTGGGAAAAAACTGAATTGACCTGTATGGCCTGATAGCAATGTATGCAAGAAAACGTGTTTGTTTTGTTAGCAATTTTTGTAAACTAATAAAATACATATAAAAGCAAATCACAATTTCCTAAAGCCCAATTTTACATCTCCATATATGTAGAATATAAATATATTAGAGAAAAGCAGCACATTCTCACAAAAGAATTTGGCACAAGAAAATGAAAAAAATTAATCCATTATCAAAATGGCTGTTGGTGTTTTGTCCGCCAATACATCTGTAATTCAAATAAGCATTTCATCTCTAGTATTAAATAAAGTTTCCACTGAAAAACCTTTGTTGTACTATCAGATAATGAGAATATAAGACAGAAATGTATCTATTCTAAGAGAAACTGTCATGCAGCAGTTGCAGAACAAAGCAGGGAAGAGCCCTTTAAACTGGAAAAAGAAATGCAGCTCAAAGTCCCATATGACATTTGCAGCTCTCAGTCTAACCTAGAGAAGATATCTGTACAAACCTGACTTTACTGAAAATGGAGCTGACATTTTTGGAGGGCAAAGACAAAGCATTAAGAGATTTTGAGACATTACATTAATAATCAGAATCACACGAAACTGGAAGTGAAAATACAAAACAAAAAAAAACAAACAACAATCTGGTTTCCATCATCTTTATTTTACAGTAAATTCAAACCACCAAACAAAATAACCATCAAATATTCTAATTACTACATTTGACGTAATTTAAATCTTTAAATATAGTATTAAACTTAGCTTTACTTCGTCGATATACATTTCTGTTCTAGAATAATACATTCTGGGAAATGAGTTCCATCAAAAAACAAGTATTGATATTTTAACACTTTTAAACACGCACACCCACACCCACACGCACACCCACACCCACACCCACACCCACACCCACACCCACACCCACACGTTCTGCATTGAAACATGGCTTTACAGAGGTCTATAAGCAGCACATACATACAGTCAGTGGCTTTAAAATGTACAAACCATCATACTTGGTGCTCCTCACGTCATATATAACCTATGACCTGCATCACTTTCTAACTGTTTCTAAGTCAAAAGCAAACACGTCTCTTCTACCACAAAAACATGTCTCAAAACATCACATAATTGTCAAATAAGCACAAACTGATCAACTTCCCTCTACTGCGACAATCACCATTTAATCGACACCAAAATATCAGCAGGAATCTCCAGAAAATCATAAGAAAAGCAATAACGAGCGGCTCGGAAGTTTTCTCTTTAACATGAACAAAAGGGTGTCGTCTGCATCAAGTGAATAAAACTTCAGTGTTTTGGTCTGTCATAGAGTTCAGGGACACAACTTCATCTTTATATATGTAAAAAAAATAATAATAATAACAATAAATGCTAACTAATTTGGGAATAAAGGTCGTTTTTCTCGTGAGTCAAAGTTTTTATGCTTACAGCTGCCATTTCCTCCACAAACTTAAGAACACATTGTTTGAATGTAGAAACAGCTCAAGTAACACTTTCTTTTAAGTCACCCTTTATCAGCAAGAGTCTATCTGTCAAACTAATGGCCTTACTGCTGGTTAATAAATCTTTTACAAATGTTTTCTTTCTTGCTCCTCAGCTCATCAGGTACACCCTGGACCCTAATCTGTTATTGATGACTTTAGAGCTGCAGCTTTCCATTATTTTCTCAATTCATCATTTGGTCCCTAAAACGTCAAAAAACAGTAAAAGAAAATGTCCAACACAGTTTCCAACAGCTGAAACTGACATATTTAAATGTCTTATTTTGGCTGAACAACATCCAAAACCCACAGATATTAAATGTGATATCATAGGAGACAACCAGAACCATCAAATATTCACTTATGAGAAGGAACCTGTGAGTTTTTGTCATTTCTGCTTACAATAATACTCAAAAATAGCTGCAGAAACATTTCTACATGCAGATATAACCAGCAAATGGTATTTCTCACAAACTGTCAATCCAAATGTTGTGGATTAGTCATTTATAACCAATCCATAAAGCATTCTTCAAAGATTTATTCACCGTTAATAAAGTCATAGAGGCTGGCTTAGTGTGTGGTACTGCAGTTACAATGGATGTCAGATAATGTGATACAATGATTGTTATCATACTGGTTGTTCTGGTTTCCAATATTTCAAATATATATATATATATATATATATCAGTAATATGTTTTTATCTTCTTTAGATTTCACATGTTATATATTTCGTTTGACTATCATTTTTCAAAATGATACATTTCTTAATAAACATATTTTATAGTCGCTTTAGCCTGATTGTCTTTTTCATATTCAAACTTCCAGATGTTGCAGATGAGTAAAACCAAACTGGACAAAAGAGTGGCTGTAAAACACGAGCAGCTTCACATAAAATGACTCGTGATCTAAACGTGGTATAGGAGCACCAGAACTTCACTGTGGTTGCTGTCTCTGGCCTCTACAGATTCATTTCTCAAACATCCAGTGTGAATATTAAACTCCACGTCTTTGACTGCTTAACAACTTTCATGATTATCAGAATTCAAGGTAATGAAAATGCTACAAAGAGCCATCTGCTGAGGCATGTTAAGACATCATTGAAAGAAAAAAGGAGTTAGCATCATGAAGGTGTGTAACAGTTCTAACATTTCTAGTTTGTGCTTCTTATGTATCATCATTACATCCTTGTCACAGAGTTAAAGATGAGTCCCTCTAAAACATAAAACCCACAAGGTTGTTTAAAGGGGACCCATTATACCTTCTCTTATTTTCTGTCATATCTATAATGTCACAGTGTCCGACGTTCACATTGAACGTGGCCAAAACTTCAAATGATGAGGTAAATTAATGTAAAAGTAATCTTTGTAAGAATGGTCTCAGACCATTAAGAATACTCTGTTTCTTAAGTTTTTCTTCTACTTTTTTTTGGGGACAAGCTGACGCCAGCTCATGATGCATTTCTTTATGTGGTCATCTGCTCTATGCACTAGTGATGCACGGGTTGACCCACAACCCTTGGGTTCTGTGGGCTGACCTGCGCGTTGGATAGTTTGGGTTAGAAAATATCGTTGGTTTCTCTTGAGTGGATCTTAAAGTGACAAAGCAGCATTCTGAGTAAGTTATAACTTACAGAAACACTGCAGCAGTCCACCTTTCACCTTCTCTTCCCCTCTCTCTGTCTCTCCCAAACACACACAGCAAGCAGCTTCATCATCGGCCCTGCTGCACTCGGGTTTCTGTTACACGTTATTTGACCTTATTAAATCTCTCCAGTCCAGTATAAATATTTCCCTCTGAGAATATGCAGGACTAACACTGTGTCCTAACAACAAACAAGCCTCTCTTATGTTACATCATGTAAACAATCAAACAACTGTACCGATCAGCTGGGAGCTCATGTAAACAAACCACGTATGATATCAGCTGTGCTCTCGAGATTACGTTGGAGACCTAACCACTTAAATGATGAGTGAGTACTTGCTGTCTACCTACTTTTGTACTTTATAAACAAAAAACGTTTTACACACATTTTACATTGTGATATTTACTGATATTGACACACAATACAGCTAAAAGCAAGTTGGATATTATTTCCAGAACTTTCAGCCCTGGTTTTTGGGTTGGGTTCAGGTGATTTGCGAGGCAGGTGGGGCGAACTGGCTCTCGTAATGGGTTGGGCTGATGCAGGTTTTAAAAACCCTGACCCGTGCATGATTACCAGGCACGCTACAGCAAGTGTTTCCAACACACTGCTACATGAGCTACATGCTAATGTCAGGGAAACATGGAATCCTGCTTGCTGATGTTGTTTATTTCTCACCGATTTCGGATCATACTCCTACTGGAAGATGTCTGGATGCAAAGATTTGGTTTAGAAGCTTTTATTGGTGATTGTTCATGTTAGAAAGTGCCGCTGTACTCTGTTACAGTCACCCCCGGCTCAATGATGGTGCAGATAATGAAGACCTGGAAACACTCTTTTGGGAGGAGGGCTCAGGAGACAGGCACTAAAATGGAACATTTCAAATGGTGTTCCAGCACAGACAGTATGAGGAAAATAACCATTGACCATTAAAGCATGTAAACATGTTCTAGTAGAAACTCAAAATACAAGGATGAATCTGAAAATGAGCAGAATAGGTCCTCTTTAACAGCATTTCATGCAGCTCTGAAGGTTTCTCCAGGATTTGTAAACACTCTTCAAATCATCTTCTGCTGCTCGATAAACAATATTTTTTAACATGTTTCTAAAGTTGGGACGAGGATTTTTCATTCAAAGCAAACATGATAGCTCCAGGGTTTCCTCGCACTAGATTGGCTGGCTGTTGCAAAATCAATATGAACTTTTAACTTCAACTCCACGGAGACTGATTTCAGCCTGGTGTCTGATCTGTAGCGCAGGAGGTGACTGAGTGAACGGTTTGTCTCAGACATTTTTCATTTCTTCTGACATCGTGACATGCTGCTCTAATTTAACACGGCAAAACAACACTACAATGTGATCATTTAATCAATCGCCTGCTGAGCTGGATCAGACGGATCCTCCTTATCAATATAGTTATTAGGCGCCAGTTAAACCCGCCACCTCAGTCATTAAATATGCGGCCTTTGCTGTGTGATGTAGCTCTGCTCCTTTTTTTCTTCTGAAGCTTAATATTATATTTGATAAAAATGGAATAATTTCTTCCGTCACTTTGAAAAACTCTGGGAAACCCTGAGCCAGAAAAGACAGATTGTCTAAATAAAACTAATTTTATGAGCTGAAACTGTGACTCAGATGTGAAAAAATTCATAAGAGGGACAAACTGAAAATACTGACTGCCCATTCACACATCCATCTAGTACGGGGTGATGCTTATGAAAGTCTTCTTTTACAGTATATGACTTTTGATATTGGGAGATCAATTTTGACACATAATTCTCACTGCATTTATTGTCATATCACCAAAGTGACAAACCTGTCCACAGCGTATGTTTGTAAAATAAATCAGAGAAAAATCAACTGTAGAAACTGTTGAACTCTTGTTTTCTTGTTTTGAGACACATCTAATTTTCAATATTTGGTCATAAATTTTCTGTCTTTCTGAAGTCGTCAGACAAACTGAAGTGATGTGTTTCACGCCGTGTTTAAGTGCACAAAGTCTACCGTTAAACCCTTATAATAGTAATAAATAAAAACCGTGGTGGATTTGTTGCTGAGGCTCTCACTCACTCCTCTCTCTCACTGCGTCTTCCTCTTTGCCTCCCGCTCGGCTACGTCGAGGGCGGCCATGTTCTGGGAGGCGGTGACTAGGTGCACGAGGCTGATGCCAGTCTTCACCACGCAGATGATAAAGCACAGTCCCTGCAGCCAGTAGAGCCATGCTGCAGCAGAGGGAACTGGATTAGGTTGTTTTCAGGGTGGAAAAGCCTCTGATGTGCTTGGTGAAAAATGACTTCAACCATCAAAATAGTTGCCAAATAATTTTCTGTCAACTGCCTAATTGATTAATGGACTGATCATTTAAGCTGTGCATGTATTAACTGTTGGGGAGTATAATTTATAACTAAACATCACATTTTATGAGCTCTTCATATGCTATGCCTGCAAAAATCTTAAGCTGTTAAAGTAACTAAAGCTGTCAGATAAATGTAGTGAAACACAAGTAGAAAACTAAAGTACAAGTATTAAAACTGTACTGTACTTACTCATTAGATGTTAAGGAGAAGGAACATCTTACCTGCAGGTTCCTGGATGTGATGGAGAAGGTAGAGCAGACAGAAGAAGAGCTCGTTCCCAGCACACATCACAAACAGCACCGGCTGCAGGACACAAACACTCAGTCATTCTCTTTCATTTTAGAGTTACAGAGATTTAATGCATGATGCACAGTATCTCTGTGTGTGTGTGTGTGTGTGTGTGTGTGTGTGTGTGTGTGTGTGTGTATGTGTGTGTGTGTGTGTGTGTGTGTGTGTACTCCTCACCTTGGATGTGTAGTAGATTCGGAGGATAGGGTTGCCGGAGAGGTCGATGGACTTGTGACTGGCCGATCCGTGTATTGTCGAGCTGAGAAATTTTAAATTAAAAGAAATTTTAGGCTGATTACAGTTATGTATTATGCGATTACAGCCTTCACATGCAGCCGTTGTAGGGAACATGCGCCTCCTTATAAAAATAACTCCACATTAGCAGCAAGAGTTACCTCATATTCAGTAACTTACCTGGATGTAACTTCACTTCTGTAAGTACATGTGTAGCCCTGTGTCACTTTGTATAACAGAGTACATGAAAGAATATAAACTGAGTTACTTTTGAGACTATAATTAAAACATGAAACCTTTGCTGAGAGGAAACCATGTTCACACACAAAAATTGGTGAATAAAATATATATATACGATATCAAAGGCTGTATCCTGTTTACCTTTATATACTGTTACTTACTGCTTTACTNTATAACAGAGTACATGAAAGAATATAAACTGAGTTACTTTTGAGACTATAATTAAAACATGAAACCTTTGCTGAGAGGAAACCATGTCCACACACAAAAATTGGTGAATAAAATACATATATACATATATATATATATATATATATATATGTATATGACTTCAAAGGCTGTATCCTGTTTACCTTTATATACTGTTACTTACTGCTTTACTACCTCTTTACATCTCTGTATGTACAATATATATTTATATATATATATTGTATTGTATTGTTGTTATATCCATATAACAAATAGACTGTGATATATCTGCACAGCAGCAGATAATGTTCAACATTTTCAGGCAGACATCACTAGATCAATGTCAGAGGCAGTATGGCAGACAGGCGTAACAGTGACCCTGACATGCATTTTCACTCCGGTGTTCACTTCGGACCCTATTTTTATGATGGACTTTTTTTGTGAGTATATGATAATAATTTAATGC
>NW_026079892.1:0-2402 GCF_006386435.1 Epinephelus moara | reverse complement strand
ATCGTCACGGCTGTGATTCGGTCGTAGGCACGAGGCGATATCACAGTACAACATCACTCCCTCTCGTGTGATATTGCTTAATTAGAAGCTAATAGCTAAATGAGAGTAATTTAATAATTATGCGATTTATAATCCGATTAGTCCACTAATCGTTTCAATAGTCGGTGACAAGTCAACTATCAAAACAGTCATTAGTTAATGGGCTGTAGTCTCCTGGTCGACTAGTCAATTATTTGGTCGCTATGCTCTTGTCCGACTAAATTCTCATTAGTCGAATAATCGCCATGTTACTTTCATAAGGAGAAAAGTGGGGGGTGTTTTCAAAACAACCCCGTTGTGAGTAGGGTAAAGCTGCAGTACCGGAGGCTGCAGTTTCAGGACCCTTCAACTTTCGTCACAGCGCCACCCACGGTTAGGACTAGAGAGGATGAGATGAGAAAAAGTGAGTATCTACGGTTAGAAGGAGTAACGTTAGTGTTAGAGAGGACAAGACGACAGAACGTGAGTACAGTTTTAATTGTTTAAGGTTAAAAGTTGGCTACTTTGTCTTTAAATGGATCTGCGAGTTAACATGGGCTGGCCTCATTATGCATTATGCATTAAACGATAAGTTTACTCTTTGTAAAGTCCGCTGAGTAGGATGCTTTTACAATAGTTTGCTCCAACGGCGTTAGCTTGTTAGCACGCTGGCTTACACGGATGCTACAACATTACATGCTAACGTGTGTTTTCTGCAATTTTCCTGGAGCGGTTGCTGGGGGGCGCCATTATCAACAATTATGTTAGAAACTTCCGGCGCGCCAGCAGAAGTGGCAGTTTGGCCGGAAGAAGATTCGAGCTGGTTGGCGGTAATGGTGTTTACGTTTGGTAAAGTTTAGCGGTTGGATAAAGAAACGGGTTTGTGTTGTTTCGTAGTGAGATGCCCCAGAGTTCAGGGACATCGTGTGCTGTCCGTGGTTGTACATACAACCAGAGAAAACTGAACGATTGGCTTAATTCGGAATGCCTTGAAGCTGACCATGAACGCAAGAGNCATTAGGACGAAGGATCAGTTTTTGAGATATATATCTCATTAAACATGTTCGTAACAATAAAATATTGTAAAACACCTTCTTACCTGTGGAATGTTATTCCCTTCTGCTTGGTTTTAACACTTGTGGAATGTTATTCCCTTCTGCTTGGTTTTAACACTTATTTCGTTCGTACACCCAAATGCAGAGCCAAAGTGTGGCATTTTTGCCAAGTCTGACACGGGTCTGAACTGGTCAGAGCACCTAGGCAAGATGGCGGCGGTATTGACGCATCCCACAAGCCAGGGTGCGGCATCTATGTGTATATATCTATGCGGCCTTACTCTGAAGCGTCACGTAAAACGACGTCCTTTTCTGATGACGGCGGCACAGCTGGATCTGCTGCATAACGGAGCCAGCGTTTGGCGTACATCCCAAGTCACATTATATCTGCTGATCAAAGCCGTAAATTCATTAATCATCATTGAATTCATTAAATCCATTCATGGTTTTAAAGTAGTCACAGCTCTCTCTCTCTCTCTCTCTCTNTTGTTAATAACTTCTCGTTTGACATGATACAACTGCAAGATTGAATTCATTAAATCCATTCATGGTTTTAAAGTAGTCACAGCTCTCTCTCTCTCTCTCTCTCTCTCACTCACTCACTCACTCACTCACTCACACACACACACACACACACACACACACACACACACTAGTAGCCATTGACATGTTAGACTAGTCTCTCTCTCCATCTGATCCCCCTCTCTCTCAGACATTCAGGAGGGTGTAACTGGGTGAAATAGATCATAGATTGTTGTAATAGATATTACTCTGTGATTATTTGTTATCAATGTGTTATTATTTGGTGTCACTGGCATTCATGTTATATAACACTGGTCATCACCTGCAGATGAATCTGGTGTGGTGGAGGCTGAAGAGCCAGGTCCCAACCCAATGCCACCAGACGGGCAGAGACGTCGCCTCAGTGGGGGGGTTGTTACAAGAACAGGTGTGTTGAGTTTTGATCGTATGTATTTGTCTTTTATTTTTGTTACTAGAATCAGAATAGCTTCTGGGTAGGTTCTGGAATTAATCTTCTCTCCTACTCAACTTATCATTAATCAGATGAGACCGGTGTGGGGGATGTTGAAGAGCCAGGTCCTCCTGCAAAGACTGTCCATGATGCCCAAACGCAGTGGGCAGACCCTGCTATGGACGACCATATCTACTCCAAAGGACCCATCATCAGTGGCGTGATGACTGTACCAGCCCCGGAGGGGTGACTGTCAGTTGCAGATGTTACACTGAAAAATGATGCAGACAGTTTACTCTACACAGGGATTCCACTACTTGAATTCAATACTCTTGTGTCTTGTTTACAAGGTTTTG
>NW_026079891.1:1902-2775 GCF_006386435.1 Epinephelus moara | reverse complement strand
CAAAGCTTACACTGCATCTACTCCAGAACAACATAGGACCAGTGACACTCGATCCGGAATGAACCGGAATCAGTGTTAACCATCCCCCTGGTTTATCCATGCTCTTGGACTCATTATTTATGGTAGGATAATCTGTTTTAAATGTATTTTTTTCCCATTTTTTTTTTCTTTAAAACATGACAGAAAACAGCATTGGTCTGTGTCAGGAATATCCTGATCATTTAGTTTTCCACCCCATTTAAGAGTCTAATGAAGACAATGATTTTCGATATAATGGTTCCTGTGATGCAGACTCAAATTTTCTAAATCGGTTAATAACAAGGCCAAAAGCTTGTTCTTTTTTACAATGAGAAACAGTTTATTTCCATGTGTGGCTATCTCCCTGATGGTGCGATGGTATTTTCAAGTTTTCATAATAACATACGCAGTCTCCCCAAAAACTATGACCATCTAAATCATTATTTATCTAGCTTGAAACATAAATTTACTGTCATCGCCCTCTCGGAGACTTGGCTCACTAAAGACATTGAGTCACTATATAATCTACCCAACTATAATGCTGTTCATCATCACAGAGAGTTAAGAACAGGTGGAGGTGTCTATATTTTTGCAGAAAGATATCCAATTTATCATAAGAGACGATCTCATGCTTAAATCTAATCCTGTAACTATAGAATCTGTTTTTCTTGAAATACCTTCTTGTTTTCATTTTGATGGCAAACATGTAATAATAGGGTCCTCCTGATTCCGATATTGATATTTTTTCTGATGCCCTCTCAGTTACTCTGGATCTCATAATTAGGGAGGGAAAACTGTGTTATCTGCTTGGAGATTTTAATATAAATTTGTTTATGAGAGAGAAACACTCACAAA
>NW_026079891.1:0-1404 GCF_006386435.1 Epinephelus moara | reverse complement strand
TTTTTTCGTGTACTCACCAAGATGGATCACGTGCTGCAAGTCAACCCGTCCGGGTCCGACTCCGATGACTTGTACGACTCCCTGTTTGAGCGAGGTGATCCTCTGACTCAGTTCCAGCAGTCTGCTGGTAGCCGACACTCCCAGGGGAGCCGGCTGCGCTCTGTGGTCCACATCCCTCGGTCTCGCCGTGGTTCTCCGCCGGGATCCATCAACGAGATCGCCCCAACTCCTAGCGGGTCCCAGGCCTCCTCTCCTCCGTCCTCGCGGGTGGGAAATCAACGTCACTTCCACAACCGTGGGAGCCAGCGGCGGTCTTCTCCTCCTCCTTCCCGCAGTGGTGCAGCGACCAGTCGACCTCGCCGCTCCCGCGGCGCTCCGCCGCGCTCCACTCGGCCATCTCCACGTCCACAACAAGAGCCCAACATCAGGGATTGGACCATCGCTCGGCTCCAGCGGTTCCTGAGGGCAAAAACATCCCCTTCCACCGCAGCGACAACAAGTCCAGGCTGTTCCAGCTCTATTCAGCCGCTGTCCGCGCTCCCAAGATCACAGCTCACTCTCCCAAGCCGGCCGCACTTCCGGGTTCCCTTCCGGGTCCTACTCCCGCCAGCATCACCGTCGGTGACGTCACCCCCTGTGCCTGCTCCCTCTGATGCAGATATGTCACGCGCAATATCTGCTTTCTTCTCCTCCCTGTCTCGCAGGCCTCCACTCTCACCCCATGCACACACATCCTCCATCCCCACATCCCTTTCCTCTACCCTGCCTCCCAACTATCCTGTTCCAGCTGGCATCGCAGCCCAGGAGCCCCGTCCTGCAGTACAACAGGCTCCTCCAGCGGGTGTTTCACTGCCTTCCACTCTCTTTCCGACGTGTCTCTCCTTATCCCCCCTCCCCNCATGCACACACATCCTCCATCCCCACATCCCTTTCCTCTACCCTACCTCCCAACTATCCTGTTCCAGCTGCCATCGCAGCCCAGGAGCCCCGTCCTGCAGTACAACAGGCTCCTCCGGCGGGTGTTTAACTGCCTTCCACTCTCTTTCCGACGTGTCTCTCCTTACCCCTCCCCTACCCCCTCCCTACCCCCTCCCTTCCCCAACACCCTAATGTTTTTTCCTCTGCTGCCGTCTACACTCTAGCCACAGCCACACCACCGGCTCCGCCGGCCTCTGCCATCCACCGCCCCTCACCTGTCTCGCACTCACTGCGCCAGCAAATACTGTCCAGTAATTATGTAGACCTAGCCCAGCTCATTCAGCCATCCTGTTTCGACAGTAGTCAACCCAGGGAACTGCAGACTGTCCTCGATCCAGTTCTGCTAAAGCAGTCATTGCCAGCCAGGTCCAAAGACTTAACTCCGTTGAGTTTGCTCTAGCTTTCTCCCTCTTTCGTTACGTCATC
>NW_026079890.1:0-1244 GCF_006386435.1 Epinephelus moara | reverse complement strand
CTGCTGCTCCATCAACTGCTGCCCCGACAACTGCTGCCTCCACAACTCCAGCACCCACAACTGCTGTTCCCACAACTGCAGCCCCAAAAACTGCAGCTCTAACAACTGCAGCACCCACAACTGCTGCTCCGACAACTGCAGCACCCACAACTGCAGCCCCGACAACTGCAGCTCCAACAACTGCAGCACCCACAACTGCATTTCCATCAACTGCTGCTCCAACAACTGCAGCCCCCACAACTGCTGCCCCCACAACTGAAGCTCCCACAACTGCTGCTCCATCAACTGCTGCTCTGACAACTGCAACTCCCACAACTGCTGCTCCGACAACTGCTGCTCCAACAACTGCAGCCCCCACAACTGCTGCTCCCACAAGTGAAGTTCCAACAACTGCTGCTCCAACAACTGCAACCCCCACAACTGCAGCTCCCACAACTGCTGCTCCATCAACTGCTGCCCCGACAACTCCTGCCCCCACAACTCCAGCACCCACAACTGCTGTTCCCACAACTGCAGCCCCAACAACTGCAGCTCTAACAACTGCAGCACCCACTACTGCTGCTCCGACAACTGCAGCTCCGTCAACTGCTGCCCCAACAACTGCAGCCCCATCAACTACAGAATCCACAACTGCAGCCCTCACCACCGAAGCACACACAACTGCAGGTCCGACAACTGCAGCACCAACAATTGCTGCTCCCACCACAGCAGCTCCAACAACTGTGGCCCCAACAACTGCAGCACTCACAACTGCTGCTCTAACAACTGCATCACCCACAACTGCAGCCCGGACAACTGCACCTCCAACAACTGCAGCCCCCACAACTGCAGTTCCAACAACTGCTGCTCCAACAACTGCAGCCCCCACAACTGCTGCACCCACAACTGCAGCTCCCACAACTGCTGCTCCATCAACTGCTGCCCCGACAAGTGCTGCTGCCACAACTGTGGCTCCGACAACTGCAGCCCCCACTACTGCTGCTCCCTCAACTGCAGTTCCGAGAACTGCAGCCCCCACAACTGCTGCTCCGACAACTGCAGCACCCACAACTGCAGGTCTGACAACTGCAGCTCCAACAACTGCAGCACCCACAACTGCATTTCCAACAACTGCCGCTCCAACAACTGCAGCCCCCACAACTGCAGCACCCACAACTGCTGCTCCCACAACTGCAGCCCCGACAACTGCAGCTCCAACAACTGCTGCTCTGACAACTGCTGCTCCAACAACTGCAGCCCCCACA
>NW_026079889.1:0-1497 GCF_006386435.1 Epinephelus moara | reverse complement strand
CTTATAGTCCTCATACACTTCCATAAGGAGCGTTGCTGCGCCGTAGAAAAAGCCTCCGCTCGCTCCTTAACTTTGCTTTTTGACATTCTGCAACATTTTCGGCACTCGACTAGTGTGGGCTTTTTATTTTCCCTAGGCGCGTGCATGAGATGAGGCTAAACAGGTGAGGCTTGAATTAGCGTCAATTGGAGCCAGCTGATTTCACTTGATGGAACGGGTTGGAGCTAGACTGGGAGTTGGCATTTAGTCAAACTTCAAGATTACAGCTTAGTCTGGATATTCTTAGCTACGTTGATGGAATACTTTCCTGCTGTCTATCATCGAGCAGTACAGCTCTGGATATCGAACAACAGCTACCACCAGTTTCTCCTCCATTGTTTCCCTGCTGTAAACTTGTTGTCGTGACGACCACAGAAGGCCCGCCTCTGAAATCATGCAGTTGTACAATGGATGAAAAGAAGAAAAGAAATGACCTGGGGAGCTTTTGTGCTCTTGTGTTTATTTGAATGAACTTCACCAGGAAGAGAAAGATGGTCGAACAAAGTCTTACTTTATATGGACAACCAATGGAAAAAGTAAAGGTATTTAAGTTCTTGGAAATTTGGCTTGATGAAAAATATACATGGAAACTTTATGTAGAAAAACTAGAAACAAAATGCAAAAAAGTAATTAACTTAATGAGAGCTAATCAGGATATAACTGGGGAGCAGATAAGCACGCATTGATAGACTTATATAAGGCTTTGATGAGATCAGCAATAGATTATGGATGTTTTGTTTGTGGAGCTGCGGCTAAGTCACACTTAAACAAAATTGAAAGAACGCAAAGCAAAGCCTTGAGGCTTTGTATTGGGGCAATGAGGACAACTCCAACTGATGCTGTGAAGGTTGAATCAGGAGAAAGGACAACTCCAACTGATGCTGTGAAGGTTGAATCAGGAGAAAGTCCAATAGAGTTAAAGCAGCTGTGCGGAACTTTACGTTTTCGTTGATTATAGTGCCCCCTTTGGTCGAAGCGGTATGACACCCACAGCCTGGTGTCGCAAAATTCCGACTGCAGCCGGCATTTGGCTAAATTCGTAAAATCTGGACTGCAACCGGCAATTGCCACATGCATTTGTTTTGGAGAGCGAGAGGAAAATCATAAATGTTCTGGTGTAGCTCTGAATTTCTTATAAACTGAGGACAGCTGCCTGCTGTATATTTGTGTTCATGGTCACAGTCACAGATAATTTTGTGGAGTTTGTTGTAACTTTACGAGACAAAAGTGGTTCACATCAGCTAACGTTACATTTAGCTTGCTTGTAACTTCCATGTCATCATATACTGAAGTGAAACAACGTCTGACAAGTTGCGGTATATTCTCCAAATAAAAACTAAAATTACATACCTGTCGATTAGGAAAAGGGCCAACTCTTGGAATCAGTTTTAAAACCTTTCAAATCTCGCAGCTCTCTCCACTTGGTGAATGCCCGACCGAGGTTTTAACGCGTTTGGG
>NW_026079888.1:0-1780 GCF_006386435.1 Epinephelus moara | reverse complement strand
TAGCCAGCTAACGTTAGCTAGGCTATGTTTAGTGCTATGAAGGCTAACTGAGACTTTATAAATCATATATTCCATAACACTTACTTAGATTACACAAGAATGCTATTGTAGAAATAAAACAAATACTGGTATAACTTTGACCAGCAAATTTTACTTACGTGGCACAGACTGTATTATTCACATGTAATTCTTTCACCCTAACAAAAGTAAGATACCTCTCATGTCTCATACCCACCCCACTTACTTAAAAATACAGACTACAGAACATCTTACTGTAGAATAGTTTGCAAACAAGCTTGCTCACAATTTCAGCAGCTTTGGTTCATTATCAACAGATACGCATTAAAAATAGGAGTTTTGTTGAAGAAAGGTTCTGAGAAATTTGAAGGAAGAAAATAGGAAGAAGAAGTAAATAGGAAAATAGGAATAATAGGAAATAGGAAAAAATAGGAAGAAAGAAAATAGAAAAAATAGGAAGAAAATAGGAAGAAGAAGGAAGAAAAGCTTGACCTCCTATGTAAAATGTTTTTGTGTAGACTCTCCCAAATCTCCCGTTTTCATTTTGAAGGTTTCCCAAAGACAAAGATGTGAGGAAGAAGTGGGAAGTGGCTTTGAGGAGGGAAGGATTCACTGCAAGTGATTCATCCATGCTTTGCAGTGAGCATTTTAAGCAGGACGATTTTGATAGGACAGGTCAGACTCAGAGATGGTGTTATTCCATCCATCTTCAGCTTCCCGGTTCACCTCCAAAGAGTAGGTGTATCATCATGAGGCTATTAGCATTCATAAATGTAAATATTCTATTATCAATCATAGGGCAGGGTGAGATACTTATCCCTGTATACTATATATATATATATGTGTGTGTGTGTGTGTGTGTGTGTGTGTGTATATATATATATATATTCTTTTCAAGTATTATGCTTCTTCATTTTAGCCAGATAAGGGCAGGATTACGTCTACCTCCAGAAGAGCTGAAGAGAGCCTGTCCGTGGCCTCTCAGGATGCCCCAGAAACTGCAACCTCACACCCACAACCTCAGCCTAATGATGTGAGCAACCTCACACCCACAACCTCAGCCTAATGATGTGAGTATTTCTACTTTAAACATCATATCATAATAGCCCTGGACATATTAAAATCTCACTTGTTTGCTGCCACTCATATTAAACACACTCACAAATAAACTGTTTGCTGCCACTCATATTAAACACACTCACAAATAAACCCATACACACACAATTGAAGACATGTCGAACATGCATTCCTGGCGCGCGCGCGCGCACACACACACACACACACACACACACACACACACACACACACGGTGCTGGCAGTGGCTTTGACAGGTGATGACTATAAGAAAAAATGTGGGCCATACACTAGTGGTGTCAAAGTGATGTGTGTGAAGTGAAACGTCACTCAAACCATGTTCATCCTTCTTTCTACTAGGATCATGGCTATGCCTTGCCTGCTTCTCCTACCTCTCTTAAGACCAGACTCAATGAAGCCTTAGCAAGAGTGGAAAGTCTGGAGCGAGAGAAGATGAACACCATAGCCAGAGAAAAGACGGCAAAGACCACAGTGAAGAGTCTTTTGGGGTATTTGAGGGAAAAGAACCTCATTAAAGAGCTCAAAGACAGGCTTGAATTCTACGCAGGTAAGACGAAATTAGCACTTTGAACTTCATGTACATCTTATTCTTACACTCTTTATTAAACTCCTTAGTTATTATGTGAAGGGGACTTTTGCTCATAAAATTTCAGATCTTCAGATAGAC
>NW_026079887.1:0-1709 GCF_006386435.1 Epinephelus moara | reverse complement strand
TGTGGTGGTTCCATGACTCACTGTGTGTGTTCATCTCTGGTGTTGGCAGGATTATGTAACATTTGGGTCAAAACAGTGCCACCAAGAGACCAAAACTGAAGGCCAGAATGGCAAATACCTCCACTTTTTAGTATGGACCCTATGCATTGTTTTATAAATGAGACCCCGGCAGTGTTCCTTTCTGCTGCACAGCACCAAACCACTTCAGACTGGCTCCACCCTCTGGCTTGAAGGCCTTGAACACAGCCAGAACCAACAGAAGTTTTACTATCATACAAAATACGTATATTGGGTGGAATCACACAATATAGCGGCTCTGATTAACATATAGAAAGACAGAAACAATATGATTGGTTTGGGAGACATTGTGGCAGAATCTGGTTGGATTAATATAGAATGACACCTACAGCTGATGGAGTAGAAGCCTGAGAATGCAGCAGAGAGATTTGTGAATGAAATGAGGTGGTGTTGCAACCAGAAGTGTGTTTCAACTGTGTCTGACATGGTGAAAAGTAGGTCCTGTGGAGATGCATGGTAAACTTATCTACAATTTATGTTGTTTTGGATAGATTTGAAAGGACTCAAATACAAATTGAGGCCGAAGAAAAATATATGCGGTGAAATAAGCCACTCTGGACATTTTGCTTCATTTGAAATTGGAAACCTGGGTTCCTGGGATGTGGAAGGACATTTCAAAGGTCTTGATAAGATGGTCATAGGTGGAAGGAGTGGCTGGGAATTTGGAGCATCGCAAGGAATGTTAAAATTAACGAACAGACCAAAATTTAAATAATAATAATGTAATACTCATTTTTATTAGCATTTTTTTTATTGCTTCTAATTTCATCTTTTGAATACAAAATACAGAGCGAGTCAGATGACTTGATGAATTTACTTTAAGTGCTGATTTTATGACTTATGATTTTATGAGAAAAGATTAAAGCGTCAAATTGCGGTAAAAGATGTTGTATTAAAGACAGGCTACAACTTTTTTTCCTTTCCCCCCCCTGGAATTACTCTCTAAAATTTTACTGTTTATTGTCCCCCCCAACTATGAAATGGGCAGAATTGGTGGACTCAGTTATTTATTTATAGCTTCATTTATTTCCATTTTGTTTTGATTTTTTATTCCTATAAAGAAACTTTAAAGGTCAAAAGAAAGCTATTGTTTTAGACTTGTAAAGGACTGTAAAATACAGACAGTATCATAAGTTTTGCTTTATGTCTTGGGGGTTCCTCGACCCATGATTGCGTTCTTTGTGTTCCTCTCTGGTCTCAACAGGATAATGTAACATTTGGGTCCAAACAGTGCCACCAAGAGACCAAAACTGGAGGCCAGGATGGCAAATACCTCCACTGCATCTGCATATTTTCCTGGAGAGTTAACATAAGCAGGGACAAAGGCCACCCACACTGCACAGAAGATCAGCATGCTGAAAGTGATGAGTTTGGCCTCATTAAAGTTATCTGGAAGATTCCTTGCCAAGAAGGCTAACAGGAAGCTGAGGATAGCCAGTAAGCCAATATAGCCCAGTAACACTCCAAAACCAACTGTGGAGCCAACTAGACACTCGTAAATGATCTTGTCATTGTGGTACTGAGTGTTTTTATGAGGAGCTGGTGAGGCAGAGACAAGCCAAGCAGTGCATATCCCTGCCTGAATGCAGGTCAGAAGTAAAACTGTTCCTCTCTGCTGCACAGCACCAAAC
>NW_026079886.1:0-1410 GCF_006386435.1 Epinephelus moara | reverse complement strand
GAGAGATCTAATCAGGTGGTCAAATTGTCTTTCACTGTAATATTTGCAGGGTTCCCTCATCCTTTGGATACTGTTTACATCAGGATCAACATCATTTAGTTTGGTATTATTCACCATATTGAGATCAAACGGGTTAAAAATCATATTTTCAAAAGAGGTAATATTGAAAGCATTGTCAGGTGGGAGACAGGTACTGACATCTTCATGGTTAGCAAACGGGAATAAAGCTATACAATTTTCACAGGTCCATGACATCCAGAGTTTAGAGTTCAGCTTCGAGACTGGTGAACATTTTAAGTGAAAGTTCGATCTGCATAAGCCACAAATTTTGTTTACACTTGTGCCAGTTGGCATGGTTTTAAGAAGGAGTAGTCAGAAAAATGTAATTAGGTGGTCAATGCCACCTTTGTGGTTGCGGGCATCGTCACTTCGGGGTGGAGGTAGCAGGAGTAGTGGCAGCTGCAGGTCTGACAGGGCTGGTTGGGTTGTGAGCAAACTGTCCTCTCTTATTTCGTGGTGGGTGGGTTACCAGCTGGTCGTATTTCAGATAGGCGACGAGTCCTTTCTCCCGTGCAGCGTACATGTCTGGGAGAAGCGCTTTTCTTCGCCCACGTACTTGGGCAGAAAAGTCCTCATTAATGTGGATGTCAGTACCTTTTATTTTTTTTGCGTTATCAAGAACAGTGGCTCTGTCCTTGTAGTTAAGAAAGTTAACTATGATGGGTCGATGACCTTTGTTGTTGGTGTCAAGCTTTCCTGTTCGGTGCGCTCTTTCAACGGCCATTGAGTTGGCGTCCAGATTGAGGTTGGTGGTGATGCTGGAGCGCACCTTATTCTCCGAGCTGGCCCAGGTTTCATTCGGGGATTCCTCGATGCCGGTGAAGACCAAGTTGTTACGCCTGGACTGGTTCTCGAGGTAGTCAGCTGATCTGTCAAGAATCTTTATGCTATCACAGACCACTCTGAGGTTTTTTTCTAGTCGCTCGCTATTAGGGATGCACCGAATATTCGGTAACTGAACATATTCGGCCGAATATTGCAAAAAAACACACATTCGGTATTCGGTGGAGTAAGTTAAAAGCAAGGCCGAATAATAGCGGCGTGTTTTGATAACGCAATCAAACAGCGTGCCGTGACCGGTGGAGTAAAATGTCGGCAGTGTGGCGATCCGCCCGTCACGGCACTCGCATTTGCGACTAAAAATAGTTTTGAGCGAGTAAAATAGGCTTAAGTCATTCAGCACGCTGTGCGAGCAGCCTACAGATTTCAACCAGCAGCAGAAACAAAAGGCGAATCCCATCGGTTGTGGGTTGAACGGGGGTCACAGACACAGACGGTAATGTATTCCTGTCAAATACGATGGCCATCGGCTTACTGGCGATGGAGAAGTCGGCTCCAATAATATCCTCT
>NW_026079885.1:0-2020 GCF_006386435.1 Epinephelus moara | reverse complement strand
CATGAAAAAAAGTCATAGTATAGCATGTCGTTCATAATCATGAAAAAAAGTCATAGTATAGTATGTCGTCCAAAACCATGAAAAAAAGTCATAGTATAGCATGTCGTCCAAAATTATAAAAAGAGTCATAGTATAGTATGTGGTCCAAAATCATGAAAAAAGTCATAGTATAGTATGTGGTCCCAAACAAGAAAAATAGTCATAGAAAAAAACGTGACAGTATAGTGTGATATAAAAATGTTTTCAAAACATTGTACATGAAATGTCATGAGAAATCATTGTACACTAAGTTATAAAAAATTAGTGAAATAGTACGTAAAAAAACAAAAACAAAATTGAAATACCAGAGCATAGTGTGTTCTGATGAACTGATATGTTTTTACTTCAGCACTGAAGATTTCCAATTTTTGTATTTTATGGTGTTGAAGCATGGAATGTCTACTGTATATTACACTTACACTTGTTTCCTCTGTTGAAGAAACTCACCTTGCTCAAATGTTTGAACTGTAGGCCCCATCACGGTCTTTGACCCTGTATAAAGAAAGATTTTCACTTTACAGACATTTGGCTATAGTACAACCAATAGCTGAAGTATGCCTTTAAGTTAGAGTGTTCAGCTCAGTTTTTATCTTCAGGATTTCACCAGAAATGTTTTTGATTTTCTCCTCTTCAGCTGCAAGTGATGGATTTCATTTTCCCTTGGTGGCTGGCCTAAATTCACAGCACAGTCCCTTGACACAGCCTATATGGACACACTTGCACATCACATCTTGCAAATGCATAACATGACTTAGTATCGTCTCTGTTATGAATTCACAGGTTTCCGTCACAGTTGCAAATGTCGTGTTGGTTCCAATTGTTAAACTTCAGGGGGACTTCAATCTCTTAAATAGAATGGCACCAATTTGTGAATGTCAGTCAAAATTAAACACAAAAATAAACTTAGAGTCCAGCTGCAGCTTGAATGTAACAAACCTGACAACTTCTGACTCCCTGCAGCAAATAATCGATGAGCTTTCTCATCTTTGTAGTTTCATTCTTGACCCCAAATTAAAGATGTTTTCACAATGTAAGTGAGCAAAGTCTCCTTTAAAGCACAATCAGAACCTTGGAAAAAAAACAACAGACGGGTTTTACAGAGGAAAATCATTTTAATCAGTTTGTATATATAAAAACAAAAACAGTACTGTAAATCTCAGAAGTCGTGGACAGTCAACCCTGCTCTTCACGTTTGAAATCATTAAAAAGAAAAGAAAGATCATTTACATTTACAGGAAGTCAAAGTTTGGCTCATCATTTATATACATTCTGACATAATCACAGTTCTGAAGATGAAGTTTATCTTATCAGAGGCCAATTTTCTGGTTGTTTCTTCATAATGGAGATGACTGAAAACACTCCAGATTTATATTCATGACATTTTTAACAACTCACTGTCACATTCAGTCTTTAAATCCTTATTTTCGTTAAAGCCTGAGGTTAAGAAAGTCACTTGTTTCCAGTGCAGCTCTACTTGAATCATCTCAGCCTAAAAACAAGATTTAAAGACGAACAGCTGATTAAAGTTGTTAAACTCTACTTCAGTTTTGACTTTTTGTTTTCGTTACAGGGTGATTGATTGTTTAATTTAAATCAGAGTACAGCAAACAAATGAAATGTCCTCGAGCAACGGACGCCGCACATCTCCCAACAACATGTAAGTTAAAATGAAATGAGTTTCAGGCTGAACTCTGGGATGATGATCTCACGATGTGCCGACATGCTTCTGTGTCAGAGTACAGAACATTTAAGGACACGAGCTTTACCATGAAGAGCAGAGCGAGGCCTGCCAGCGGAGCTGAAATGATTTAAAGATGTGCAGATTCCAGACGTTGTGTGGAGACGTTTATAGGACCGGGTGAGTGCACAACTGCATGCATGTGAAATCCCTCCAAACAATGACATACCAAGGTCAAACAGAGTGTACACTTATAATGATAGTGTTACCTCAGGGGCTACCGGACAGATCAGGTTTGCTACA
>NW_026079884.1:0-1080 GCF_006386435.1 Epinephelus moara | reverse complement strand
TGAGGTCAAATGTCCAATTTGCATACAAACATTTGTGACAGATTCACCTAATCATTAATTAAATGCAATTTAAGATATGGAGATCTCTGGGAAACAACAGGTTTCTTTGATTATGTAAAAAAGTAAATAAATAATTCCCTGTACATGTATAAGGGTAAGATGGGGTATCCGCTGTCGTGGGTGTAAATTTCTGTACGTGTAAAATGATAATTTACAAAAATGGATGAGATTATTTAGGGAGGAAGAGGCGGAGAAGACGAAAAAAAAGAGGCGGAGAAGAAGGGACCGGGAAAAGGAACAATAGAGCTGGCGGACCTAAACGTTAGGACCTGAATATAAAGTAAAAGTAACGAGCTGTGGACATTAAGTAAATTAAAAAGAAACCCATCAGTGGTTACCTTAAAGACCCGTCCTTTCATGGTATCCCTGCTGGACATCTTGACCTCAGAGGACGGAGCGTGTGCCCAGGACCAAACCGATGGCTTATTTTCCTGATTGACTGCGCGGTCCCTGGGTGAGATCGTTTCTTTTATATATTTTTCCTGGTATACCAGAGGTACAGCGATCGATCGCATATTTTTGTTTTTTCACCGGTTTTTGCTGTGTGGATCTGCGCTATTTTTGTTTGACACGCCTGGATGAGTGACTGTTTCGTTTGCGTACGTCACGGACTCAAAAATAATCAAAAGACATTTAAAAGTTATTGAAAATGGACAGTATTGTACTTTTCGTTAGTTAGGACTGTGAGTTTATTTTGGGGATTGCAAAGACTGAGATTGGTTTTGTGATGTGACTTTTTTTTTTATTTATTAATTTAAACCTACGCATGACGTGCGTATAGGCGCTGGGGGGAGGAATTAATTAAACGTGTGTTATTTGAATTTATACACTCTGTTGAGAGTTTCATATATCTTTATTCCTTAATATTTGTTGTTGTTTTTTTGGGGGGGATAAACATTTTTTATTTTTCTCAAAAGTTTTCTATTTTCCTGAAAAGAGCCCCCCTTGTGTAGTTAACGCTTACTTGAGAAAAGGTAAAGTGTTACACATTTCCAGTGTCAGACATTGAGCTCCATGCAA
>NW_026079883.1:0-3616 GCF_006386435.1 Epinephelus moara | reverse complement strand
CAGTCACTGGCTGTGGCTGAGAAGAAAAGAGACAGCGTGGGGAGCTAAATGACCACTTAGTCCCATTGCAGCACACACCCAGGTCTGATCAGCCTGTGGTGGGCCTGCCTCGGCGGAGGGTGTCTTGTGATAATTGGCCGAAACACCCAATGAAGCCGGGGTACACAACTAAAGATGTGTTGCAGTGGAGGAAACATCACTNGCACAGACCCAGGTCTGATCAGCCTGTGGTGGGCCTGCCTCGGCGGAGGGTGTCTTGTGATAATTGGCCGAACACCCAATGAAGCCGGGGTACACAACTAAAGATGTGTTGCAGTGGAGGAAACATCACTAAGTGGTCCTCACCAAACTCACTCCTACTAGGATGATGTCTCAAAACCCACTCAAGTACTGTGCTGAACCATTAGGGATTGTAATATCTAGTCCTTGTAAGTAATCTTATTTATTTTACATTTGGTTTTCATTGTCTGCACGAACTGATTCACAGTGCTATGGGTACTATAATTGCAAGCCATTTGTTAAAGCTCCAAGAAAACTGCATAGACTAATGTTGGGATCACCGCTTACTCCCTCTGCAGTACAAGTAACCCACTACTGCTCAGTCATGGAGGAAATATTCCTTTAACAGCTTTATTTCTGGCAACAGGGATGCTCAGTTGCAGGGTATCAAAGGTTCATGTAAACAGCTTAAAATGAATAAGACCTTAACCAGAGTGTGGCCCAGAGCCAAGTTACTCACTGCAAGTCAACATAGCCTTCACTCTCACCATTATAATCTCTCTCTGTGTGGTAAGTTGTATGATTATATATCAAATTGACAAAGCAAATCTGTCTGTGTGGGTCCTTGGGTCATAATCTCCTTAAGTAGGGGTCAGAGGCCTAACATTGGGAGTATCTGTGATCCATGACATAGAGAAATGTACACAACAAAAAGGCTTCGAAGAACATAATTCAGGCTAAAAGAAATCCAACGCTGTAAGTACAAAATGGCACAGACTGGTTACACAAGCGTACAGCTGCTAAGTGGCTGTGCAAGCGAGGCGGAGAAAATCAAACGGCTTTGGATCAAAAGACAAAATATAATTTTTCCTCTGTCTCAGATCACTATGTGTGTGTGTGTGTGTGTGTGTGTGTGTGTGTGTGTGTGTGTGTGTGTGTGAGTGTGTGTGTGTGTGAGTGCGTGTAGGTTTATCCACACATAGGAAACAGTGTGGGTTGCAAACACTCCGGGCGATTCCGCCTTTTTTTTTTTTTTTTTTTTTTGCTTGTGCGAGTATGTCTGTGTGTGTCTGCCAGAGTATGTGTGTAAGAGAGAAAGAGAGGAATTGGGAGTGTGGGTGTATGCGGTATTTTGTGAGTGTGTACGTGCATGTGTGTGTGTGTGTGTGTGTGTGAGAGAGTGTGTGAGAGTTGTGGTAGCAGTGTGGGTGTGTGTCAGAGAGAGGGGGAGCGAACAGGTCCTTTCTAAATGAGGGGGAGAATGAGAGATCAGGAGAGAATTAGTCACAGAAAGAGATCTCCTGTGCCTCCAATATCCAGTATTTCCCTGACTTGTTCTCTTCCTTTCTTTCCTTTCTCTCTGTGCATCCTCTCTCCCCTCTATTTAGCTCTCTGTCAGTACATTTAGTGCTGTGTTATGCTGCAGAGACTTCTGTTCTCAGCCTTATTGCACACGTAATCTAGTTTGAGGTTTATGTACTGCATATATATACACAAGCCTAATTATATGGTCAAATCCACTTAGCTAAAACTATGCTCCAATTATCAGAAACCTGTTCAACATGCCTAGCTTGCTTCCATATTAAACAGGTCAACATAGTACAGTATATTGTGAAGAAGCGTGCTTCCCATTAATGTCTTTCCGCTGCATTAAACACAAGCTACTATTGCTGAGTCGAAGAAAGTGAACTAATATGTTACAGTAACTGGTTTATTAATGACAACAGGGGGTTTCTGTAGCAGTTTATCAAAGGTTCATGCGAACATAATCTAAATATGATTTTAATGGGAGAGTTGAAAAAGTGGGGCACCGTGGAAGAGATGTGAGGCAAGGATACTCTACTGTGTGAGGTGAAAAGGACAGGTGCATCTGTCCTTTCATGTATTCTGAAAGCAACATGAAATTCATTTTTTAGTTTGGCCGGATGATTTGTTCAGCTCATCAACACAATCAGCATACCCACGTGCTTGAAGAAGTCTATCATCATTCCTGTGCCAAAGAAAAAAGACCAATCTGCCTGAATGACTACCACCCAGTGGCTCTCACCTCTGTAGTGAAGAAGTGCTTTGAACAGCTTGTTAAGGATTACATCTGCTCTTCACTACCCAGCACACTGGACCCACTTCAGTTTGCCTACTGTCCCAACCAATCTACAGGAGACACCATAGCACACATCCTCCACACCACCCTGTCCCACCCGGATAAGAAGGGGAGCTATGTGAGATTGTTGTTCATTGACTACAGATCAGCGTTTAACACCATAGTTCCCTCCAGGCTGGTCACAAAACTCAAGGAGCTGGGATTAAACACCTCACTGTGCATGTGGATCATCAACTTCCTGACAGGCAGACCCCTGGTGGTGAAAATGGGTGAACATACCTCTTCCTCACTTATTCTTAACACCGGAGCACCCCAGGGCTGCATTTTCAGAAGTTCTGACAATGTAGACGATATAATTTTCCAAAAAATTACAACTCCTGGACAGTGCCAATACATATGCATAAAAGATCCGATATCATGATTTGGGCAGAGCTCGCAGTTCAGGGAGGATACTAGTTTCATTAAATGAAGCTTTCTCGGTGTAAGATACATCCTATGTAAAAATTTGAAATGTATCAATTTATGATTAGGGTTTTTAGAAGTATTATCTATGTTTTTCCAAATAGTTGTCCAACACATATCCTCCACAAAAATGCCAAAATCTCTGCTCCACGTCTGATTAATAATTGG
This sequence comes from Epinephelus moara, assembly GCF_006386435.1. Taxonomy (NCBI): domain Eukaryota; kingdom Metazoa; phylum Chordata; class Actinopteri; order Perciformes; family Serranidae; genus Epinephelus; species Epinephelus moara. Next base: position 666 of record NW_026079883.1, on the reverse strand, counting down.
AGGTTTGCAGACAGAGTTTAGAAAAACATAAATTTTTGATGATAACCCTCTAGTCTGACCTCTGGCATCTAATAAAGAAAAGAATGGATGGGTTGCCAGATTTACACCCCATGGAACACCTTAAGTGCGCATAGCTAGTCTGAGTTTAAGATAAAAGAAAAAGAGCTCTTAGGAACATTATACAAAAAACACAAATTCTCAAAAGATCTCATCCCACTTTCTATTTGGCGGTATGGCTCTGTTCTGGGGCCCCTCTTCCATGTGCCTACGTGGGGGGAGAGAGCACACCCTTCTGCCCTTCCATGTGCAACTGAGGAAAGCCTAAGGCAGAGAGAGTAAACCTCCCTGCCCTTCCATGCGCCTACATGGAAAGCCTAAGGCAAGGAGTGCAACAGCAAAGACCCCCCGGGAACAGAACAGAGCAGCATCAATGACAAACAGAGATGACACTGATAAGTCAAACAACATGAGAAGGAGGAGCTGGGGTGGAGGTGGGTTGCAAAATGGCTTGCGGGGGAAGCAGTAACAGTAGGCAGGCCAGAGCAGTTTAACTAGGGCACCCTGAATGAGATTCGCAAATTGGTTGCATAGAAAGGAATCATGTGATCTGTCAGCTGACTCTCTCCTATCAGTCAGCTGCTCCATCAGTTGATTGGGCTGTTTGAG
>NW_026079882.1:465-1192 GCF_006386435.1 Epinephelus moara | reverse complement strand
CTGAATAAATACCACACATAACAACACAAAACTGTTTTGCTAGCTCAATCATGTTGTAACTAAGATATCCGCTAAAAAAAATTTTTTTTTTCACAGACCGTTTAATGAGTTATTACCTATTACAGACACTGCTAACGGCTAAGAAATAGTAATGTTTGTTCAATCATTGTGTTTATAGACTGTACAAACATCGGATTAGTCTAAACGGTGATACAGTGATGTGAAAAATGTGATATATATATATATATATATACGTAGCTAAAAGCTCTGCTGGTTTTCTACCCGGAAGTATTTGTAAACAACAGGGCGATTCCCTCTATNTCTAAACGGTGATACAGTGAGGTGAAAAATGTGATTATATATATATATACATATATATGTATATATATGTATATATATGGTCATGGCCTTGTAAAAGATTATGTTTCTTTTTGTTGGCAAGAATGTGTCGCCGCAAACACTAACTTTGATGGCGTTTTCTGCGAGCTCGGCTGAGCCATTTTGTACCGCTACACNGTTTGTTTCTTTTAGTTGGCGAGAATGTGTCGCCGCAAACGCGACAAACATCCACTAACTTTGACGGCGTTTTCTGCGAGCGCGGCTGTGCCATTTTGTACCGCTACACGTGTTTCTAGTCAGACTATGTTTACGAGCACAAGAGTTTAGCGAGCCACCGAAGGACCGCCCTGCAGATTTACTATTGGTTCTGCAACGTAGGGAGTTTTTT
>NW_026079882.1:0-459 GCF_006386435.1 Epinephelus moara | reverse complement strand
TCAGCATCAGTTACAGTTACGACTGAGCTACAGCAGCACGGCAAGCAGCGTTAGCAGTGTCCCGGTACATAGCATTAGCAGCCGGCTCCTCCTCAGCTGTATCCCAGCAGCAGCGTTAGCAGTGTCCCGGTACATAGCATTAGCAGCCGGCTCCTCATCAGCTGTATCCCAGCAGCAGCGTTAGCAGCAGAGAAGCCGGACTTGCTCGAACGGTCCGCTGGAAAACCGCAGATCAAGGACGCGGTGATGCGGCCCTGCCACGGCAGCCGCCCGTGGGCAAACAAATCAGTCTCCAGCGTGCCGCTGTCCAGCAACCTCGAATCTGTAGGGGAGGGGGGGACGGACACGACTCGCGGCAGTATTTTTAATTTGAGTGCAGGAACTGTTTTGGCCACATTCTTACATACAGCGCCTTTAACCCTATAGGCCCTAGGCGTTTTTGGGGTATTTTTACTGCCT
>NW_026079881.1:0-2784 GCF_006386435.1 Epinephelus moara | reverse complement strand
CCTGCGCTTTGACAGTGAATACGATCTGCTTGATTTGCTCATAATCAAATGAGCACACCGCGTGTATCACTCCGCTTTCTGCATTTATAGAAACAAATTCAGAAACTGGAGATCCACCGATATTGGTATCTTGCAGAATATAAGATATACGGGCGTTTTGGTTTTCATCGGGATCTTTAGCCCTCAGCGTGAGAACAGAAAAACCTGGAGAGTTATTCTCTGCAATAAAGGCACTGTACACACTTAGTGAAAACACTGGAGCATTATCGTTCACATCAGAGACCTTTAAATTAAAGGTTCTTGTTGTTGAGAGAGGAGGCATTCCTGCATCTGTTGCAACTACAGTGATGTTATATTCTGAGACACTCTCACGATCTAACACAGTATCTGTTACCAAAGTATAGTAATTTCTTAAATTAGATTTAATCTTGAAAGGTGCATTTTGTTCTATTCTACAGTTTACTTGTCCGTTATCACCTGAATCCAGGTCTTTTACATTTATAATGCCAATAGTTGTTCCAGGAGGAGAGTCCTCTGACACAGGACTAGTGAATGACATGACGCTGATAGTAGGGGCGTTGTCATTTACATCAGTTACTTCAATTATCACTTTACTCGAGTCTGTCAAACCTCCCTGATCTTTTGCATCAATTCTGAGCTCGTACTTCTTGTCTTTTTCATAATCGATAGAGCCTGTAATTAAAATGACGCCACTTTTTTCATCAACAATAAATAAATTCCCCAGACCACTGTTAGGATCTGAAAAATAATACGTCACGATACTATTTGACCCGAAATCTGCGTCACTAGCATTAACAGTGGTTACATAAGTATCTCTGGGAGCGTTTTCCATCACAGTAGCTTTGTACACTGACTGATTAAATACAGGCGCATTGTCATTTACATCAAGAACAGTAATTTCTATATTTACTGTACCAGATCTCTGCGGAGTTCCACCGTCTACAGCTATTAGCTTTAGAGATAGATTAGGATTTGTCTCTCTGTCTAATGGCTTCTGAAGCACCATCTCTGCATATTTCTTTCCATCTGCATTCGAATTTTGTTTCAGAACAAAATTATCATTCTCGGTCAAAATATATTCTTTAAGTCCATTGACACCCACATCTGGGTCTTCTGCACTCGCTAGTGAAAACCGAGCGCCCGTATTAGCGATTTCGCTGATTTCAAATTGGATTGCGTCTCGTTTGAATGTGGGCGAATGATCATTTATGTCTGTAATTTCAACTGTAATTTGATGTAGCTCCATTGGGTTTTCTAAAATCACCTCAAAGCTGAAACTACACGGCGTTACGTCTCCACAAAGCTGCTCTCGGTCTATTCTTTCTTTCACTACCAGCGTTCCTTTGTCTGTCTTCAGCTCGGTGTACTGGATGCTCTCTCCAGTCACGATACGGGCCCGGCCAGAGCGGAGCCTTTTCAGATCCAAACCAAGGTCCTGTGCTACATTACCGATTAGGGATCCCTTCTTCATCTCCTCCGGGACTGAATATCGGATATGTCCGCTGACCATATGGCTGAGATAAAAAAGGAAGAAGAGAAGCTGCAAATTCTGTCTGCAGCCAAAGCGCCATGTTACGCACAGAGAGAAGGGTGGTATTCCACAAGCCATAGCAAAAGAAAAAATATGCTCCACGACGATCCAAGCAAGATACGAGATATGAAAAAACACTGACCGTGCCAGTTCAGAGAAAATACGTCCTTTTTTCAATTTACTTTCTATACATGAATGTAGATATCAATTGATGCCAGTGTGTTGTCCTCGAATGTCAGCCTGCATACTGCACACCATCCTCTTTTCTCTCATAGCACACGGTAGTAAGGGAGGAGACTGTGAGGTAATGTTTTAGAGACTGTGATGCATTGACCAACAGCGTCCCTTAGAGTCCAAAGTCAGTAAGATAATACAGTAGAGTAGCATTTCTGCAAATATGAAGTGGTTGATTAAATCTGACTGGTGCATATCAAATTAATTAATTAAAAAAAAATCAACACAATATTCAAAAAAATATATTAAAATAAGAACAAATATCACGATGACATTTAGTATAATTCTGATGTTATGTTACTAACTCTAAAATTTGCAAATACGTTCAGTTAAATAGACTTACAATGCACGTCGCATAAACTAACAGACATAGAATACCACTGCAATTCTATAGTAATTTGGGGAACCGCTGGGACAGAAGAAAAAGAAACAACAACAACAACAACAACAACAAAAAGAACTTCGAAAGAGAACCGATGCTAAATGAGAGCGGTATAAGGAGACTTTCTGACTGTCAATAAAATAATTGTAGTCACACACAAACCACTTTGTCAACAGTCTCGTGTGAAAGCATTCAAGACTCTGGAGATCACACGCTGCACAGGCACATTTAGAAACCAGCAAGCTATCTGTTAGCATTAATACCAAATGCAACTAAAAAAAGCTTTGTGCGTGTGACACAATAAAACAGCAAAACTAGTAACTGAGAAAAGAGGGCCATACAATCTGAAAAGAAATTCAACAGCGATCCTATCAACTTGTGCAAAGTGAGGTGCTGTCCATGGTGCTGAAGAGGACTGCATAAGGTGCAGGGCTTTACCATCAAAGTAACTAAACACAGAAGGAGAAATAACGGCACAGACACAGAGCGACATGATTGAAACTGTCCTTTCAACAATATAAAGTAATTGTTTACTCGTGTGACACGTTATTATCGATGTAATAAAATGTATAACGAGAAAAAACGACCATGAGAAGATGCTACATAATTCGGCTCA
>NW_026079880.1:0-1296 GCF_006386435.1 Epinephelus moara | reverse complement strand
TCAGATAAGAGCTCAAACTGTTCATTGATTAGCCGAGTGATGGATCAATAATCCCAATCTATTTTGTTGGTTTTTAAGGAAGTCGAGAACGGTCGTCTGTGCAGTTATTTTGTTCATGCCGGAATTATTTTTGCTATCGAGGTAACAGCTCATTTTTTTAATGATAACAGGTCGATTTTAAGTTGGTTTTCGGGAAAACAAAAGTCTAATTTCTCAAAGTAACGACATTATTTATCACGAGAAAACATTTTCGTTTCTCGCAATCACGGAGAACTCAAAAATGAGAGTCTGGTTCATTTGATTACTGCTGATTTCAGCCTTCAAGATCAGCATCAGATGGACTGTATTCATAATCAATATGCCACAATAATATAAATAACCAGCAGCAATTCATCAGTCAGTGAGAATGTGTGTGTGGGCGGGATGTATGTGCATAAGCACATACAGCCAGCAGCAGCAGCGACCCACCGTCTGACACCAGCACACCGTGAGGACGGAACCAGCGGTCTCAGAGGGGACGGAGCATCTGCTGCAGCAAGCCAACACGCCGTCTGCGGTCATTTTGACTTGACCAGCAGACTTCACTACAAGCTGATTGGCTGTTGAAACAGGTGACGTGGTTTAAAACCAGCCGCCGGCCATTTGACCAGCTGAGTGTCAGGTGACACCATCAGCCGGCTTGAGATGAGCTCAGACCGGCCAGTTCACACCGCTGACACTTTTCTCTGCAACGTTCTGAACGGTTTCATCTAGGGATCGACCAATAATCGGCACTGCCGATAATATCGGCCGATATTCAGCATTTTTATGATAATCGGCATCGGCCGTTTTTTCCACCGATAGCCGATAAAATATGTTTATTTTAATTAAAACGCGCTCCTTTGGCTCTCATGCAGCCGTCTCTCTCTGCCTGTCTGCCTGAAGTCTCCACTCTGTGCTGTGTAACAAATGTCCCGCCTACAGCCCCCACTGATTGGCTACACGGCACAAGTGAGTGACAGCCAATCAACACTGAAGGTAGATGCAGGCAGCGTTGCAGCAGCACAGAGAGAGAGGAGCGGAGAGAGGAGGGCTGCTCCGTGAAGCAGCAGTGTGATGTTTGAAGGCAAGGCAACGGAAAATGTCGAAGTTGCAATAAGAAATCCTCTATGCTGAAGTTTTAAAGACACCACTGTTGATGCTTGATAAACACGCCATCTTCACACTGTATCTCAGTGTCTGTTCCCCTCACGCGGCTGCTCGCAAGTTGCAACGGGCAGCCGTTGGAAACAATAATGTCGTCTAAAACTACTTCAC
>NW_026079879.1:0-1494 GCF_006386435.1 Epinephelus moara | reverse complement strand
ATAGTAGAAGTATGCGATTTGGAACGCAGGGCTGGTGTCTATTCACTCTGAATTTTGTCTGGATTCTGGTTCCGGTCTAGGGAGCAGACGCAGTATTCACCAAATTCACCAAACTAAAAGTGTTCACCATAGTAAAACTTTAAATTCTGGCGCACCATCGATTTGGGGTGATGAGGGGTGTAAGAAAATCGATTAACTTAATGGCTTGGGGCTTTTCTTGTAAATTATATTCTTTAAATTAAAAGTTTCACCGCATTTTTATTAGCTTGGTGCTTTTATTTTTACGGAAAGGCACATCCATCGAATTCCGGATCCTGTCTCACTCGCCCTGTTTCCGTTTCCTTACCAAAACGGCCACTAACCATAGACATATACGGGTACGTCCCAAGCATAGACATATATACATAGACGCCGCATTGACTGCCGCTGCCTATCAGAGCCGACGTCCTCGCCGGCCGCCATCTTGGATGGGTCTCGCTTCGCCTCCACAGTGCATTCACTTCTATAGAGGACACTGTGTGGAACGAATCAGCTTGGGAAGCAAACTTTTCTCTAACAAGTTCATTAGAAATGTTTTAACTTCACATTACTACCCTTGTCAACTAAAAAGAAAATATGTTTTAAGTGATTATTCTGTGGTGGAGGCAAAGAAGATAAGGAAGCGATATATGTCTTATCCAATCCCTCATAAAGCAAAAGAGGTTGTATTTAAAATTCTAAATGATATCTATCCTTCTAACCATTTCTTGCACATAAGATTTAATTGCGAAAATAATACATGTGGATTTTGTGAAAGAGACATTGAAACTGTGGAACATATTTTCTTTGAGTGTGAACATGTTTTAGATTTTTGGTTAGCTTTTCGAAGCTGGATGTTAACTAAACAAATCACTTTGCAACAGCTGAACTGGATGTCTATTAAAGTCGGAGTACAGCTAAAGGAGAAAAACGTGGACTTCTTGGTAAACAATTTAATTATACTCGGTAAACATTACATTCACAGATGCAAATTCCTCAAGGTCAAACCCCACATCAACGGATGGAAGAATGAACTGAACCTATAAAAGAAATCCTTATTTTTCATGTCTAATAAAAATGCCCTGAGACTTTATTCTTTACTTGAACTATACTTACTCCTCGAGTAAGACCCTCACTGTTTACTTTCGTTTTTTTTTTTTTTTTTTTATCTTGACAGCTGTTCCAACATCTTTTATAGTAATTTGTCAAATATGCCTGAAATGTTTGTACTGATGACGTTTATTCAATAAAATTAAAAAAAAAAAAAAAAAAACTTCTATTGAGGAAGGAGCTGCATGCACAAGTAAAATAGAGTAACTCACTGAATTTTCAACTGATTTTCACGCGGTTTGGTTTGTTACAAACGGCACACATGTAGTTATGATACAGGATGCTTTCGTACATTAAAAATGCGGGATTTCATGCTTTAATACCTTCTGCAGTTAGCAACAGCATGTTATTTAGGTCACAACACAG
>NW_026079878.1:0-1138 GCF_006386435.1 Epinephelus moara | reverse complement strand
AATAAAATAATGTAAGTAATTTTCTTATCCCACGTTTGTTTCGCGTTGCTCATTGAGTGTGCAACATCCCTTTACTAGCTCCACAAAATCCAAGCCATAATTCAAAGGTCAAACTTGCCTTTTATGAAAATTAAACGGTTAGAAAAAGCAATAAAAGCATGTATAATAAACATTAAAGTTACTGAGCGTCGGATTCTGTACCTGATATTAAGTGATCACTACACAAGCAGAATCCGTTGCCTGTGCCTGTTTTATGGCAGTAATTCCACCTCCACCGTCTTTTGGGATCTTTCAGGATTCGAAAATTCTGTCCCCTTCACGTGTTGACTGTTCTGACACCCCAGGGGACAACAGCTGTCCACCATGTTCACTTTTATATGAATACAGCACAGAGAAGAGACGAGTTAGCTGTTTGCTGTCCTATGCTTGGCAGTCAGCTGAACAGCGCGCTTTCCTGCCAATATGGCGTTGTTTTGATTTCGACTGTTGCATGCAGTGATTGCGTGATGTCAGCTATCGGAGCTCTATTGTCACTGTTGCTAGTTTTTTTGGATCAAACAAACACGAAGATCCTCACATGCTGCCCCATGAAGAAGCAGACTGCAGTTCATTGTAAATAACGGGGTTGCCAGGTCTGCGCAGAGGTGGGACAGTCAGTCAATTCAGTTTACTGTGCATCCATCTGGGGGCCCCCTAGTGGCTGCAGGGCCCTAAGCAGCGGCTTAATTCGCTTATAGGGAGGGCCGGCTCTGGGTGGAACTAATGTGTTTCCATAAACAGATGGTAAACAAGCATACAAACAGTAACCAAGGAGACATTTCCTGCTAGGGAGCAAACGTGGCCACATGGAAGAAGCATAAAGTGAACAGCATGAGCAGTGGAAAGATGAATACCTTTTCACTGAAAGATGAAACGTTTGTGTTTGTCTCATTTGTATGGGATTATTTTTAATAACCCATATGATTAGAGAAGCAACTGGCCCAGAGGTATTTTCACATTATCTAATCTGGCCCCATTCAAAAAAATTTGGATACCCCTGCCCTCGGCTTTCCCCTTTCCAGTGTCACACTTTCCCCAGTACTGACAGCTACTCTTTGCAGGATCTGAGAAACACAGTTTTTGAAAACATAGCCCACCA
>NW_026079877.1:0-1108 GCF_006386435.1 Epinephelus moara | reverse complement strand
CTGCACTATCCCTTTAAGCTATTTTAATTGTGGATCCATATCTGTAACTGTCTGTAATTTATTGGCTCCAGATCTCTGACAGAAACTGAAGGTGTGGAATTTGAGAGATGCAGCTGTTTCCCAGGGAGAAGGCGCTAATAAAAAGACACATTATCCAGTTGCATTATGGGAGATAAAAGTAATACCCTATTTCAAAACTAATAAAATAGTTTCACAGTGTTTAAACTCTGTGTGCTTGAAATCTGATAAAATGGGTTTCGCTAGATTGAAGTTTTGAAGGCTGATAGAAAGTTTTGGCTGAAAACAAATCAGATCTTTGCAGAAAATAATTTGTATTTGAATTTTCCTTCTTCACAGCTGCAGCAGTGTTTCTCCAACATGTTATCAGTTTTTAATTGGACACTCTTGTTGTATTAAGTTTGTGTTCCAGGTTTGAAACCCTGTAAATGCTGATCTGAAAACTGGTGCACATGTTTGGGACAAACGTTGTTCGTCTACGAAGCCGACTTTTCCGACATTTGCCGATACAGTTGTGAGTCATGTGATTTCAGTTCTGGTCTGAAACTCTGTAATTAAAAGAAAAACAAGAACGATTTATATTTTTTCCTCATTTTCCTTTGTAGAAAAACATCAGTCAGTCCTCTCTTATTCTTTCTATACAGTAATGATATATTCGTCCAGTAGCATTATGGGTGGTGTGAAGGAATCTTGTGTTCCAGCCTTCAGCCTCGCTCAGTGAAGGAAGTGGGCGACAGTTATAATTAAGGCAACAGTCAGGTCAGCAGGAGGTCAGGCTGCTTGACCTTTGTTATGAACACACTCCATCTTTGTCTCCCAGTTGTGGCAGAGGGAGCACAGCTGACCAGATAAGGTGCCTAGCTGGCTCTGTTGCCATAGCGCCCAAGGTTAAGAGGAGGGGACACGGCCCTGTGTCTCAGGCTCAACAGACCAGAGTCTCTGTATAGATATGTGGGTTTTGTTAGAGACAGTGGAGGTGATTCAGAGCCAGGTGAGCAGGCTGGTTGGTTAAAGTCAGTGACCAATAGAAACGTCACACAGCCAGAGATCAGGACAGAATTTGGGAACGTGGAGTGACTCACAAGGGAAC
>NW_026079876.1:841-1022 GCF_006386435.1 Epinephelus moara | reverse complement strand
CAATAAAGTCTCAATAAAGTCTCAGTAGAGTCACAATAAAGTCACAATAAAGTCTCAGTAAAGTCACAATAAAGTCTCAGTAAAGTTACAATAAAGTCTCAGTAAAGTCTCAGTAGAGTCACAGTAAAATCTCAATAAAGTCTCAGTAAAGTCACAATAAAGTCACAATAAAGTCTCAGTA
>NW_026079876.1:0-708 GCF_006386435.1 Epinephelus moara | reverse complement strand
GTCTCAGTAAAGTCACAATAAAGTCTCAGTAAAGTCTCAGTAGAGTCACAAAGTCTCAGTAGTCACAATAAAGTCTCAGTAAAGTCACAACGAAGTCACAATAAAGTCACAGTAAAGTCACAATAAAGTCTCAGTAAAGTCTCAGTAGTCACAATGAAGTCACAATAAAGTCTCAGTAGAGTCACAATAAAGTCACAATAACGTCTCAGTAGAGTCTCAATAAAGTCTTAGTAAAGTCACAATAAAGTCTCAGTAGAGTCACAATAAAGTCTCAGTAAAGTCACAACGAAGTCACAATAAAGTCACAGTAAAGTCACAATAAAGTCTCAGTAAAGTCACAATAAAATCTCAGTAGTCACAATAAAGTCACAATAAAGTCTCAGTAAAGTCACAATAAAGTTTCAGTAGAGTCACAATAAAGTCACAATAAAGTCTCAGTAAAGTCACAATAAAGTCTCAGTAAAGTCTCAGTGGAGTCACAATAAAGTCTCAGTAAAGTCACAACGAAGTCACAATAAAGTCACAGTAAAGTCACAATAAAGTCTCAATAAAGTCTCAGTAAAGTCACAATAAAGTCTCAGTAGAGTCACAATAAAGTCTCAGTAAAGTCACAACGAAGTCACAGTAAAGTCACAATAAAGTCACAATAAAGTCTCAGTAAAGTCACAATAAAATCTCAGTAGAGTCACAATAAAGTCTCAGTAAAGT
>NW_026079875.1:1867-3322 GCF_006386435.1 Epinephelus moara | reverse complement strand
GTTCTCAGAAAATATCTTAATATCCAAGCAAATTGTGTATCATAATTGAAATATACTTGACTGAATCAATATTGAACTGAATCGAATCGAATTGAATCGAATCGTGAATTGAATCAAACTGAGTCTTTGAAAATCGAATCGAATCGATCTGGAAAATCTGAATCAATACCCAGCCCTAGTGCCGACCGGACCTGCCACCGCATCGGCTTTTCTTTGAAGGAGACTGCCCAGAGTCATCTTCTTTTGGTTCGGGTTTCGCTTCTCCCTCCTCCACTCTGATGGCCACTGGACCTGCTGCTGCTTGCAGAAGTTGTGGGGTTTTTTGGGAACCAACGACGTTACATCCAAAAACTTTATCAAATGTCATCTCCTGACAACAACACTTAAGGGTAGTTATAAGAGAAACATTATAGCCTACTATTAGTTTTAAATTGTAAAACTCAACCACACATACATAGGTGCTGGACAAGCACTCATTATTTAGGCATTAAATAATTATATTTAATATTATATCAGGCCCCTATAGGCCTATATGTTCGGCAGATTTTTTTAATGACGATAATGAAACTGATACAGTTGCTATTTTTTTAGATACCGCGGGATACCTTATTACTGTATTATCGCCCAACCCTATCCAGTGTTGTGTGTAACGCGTTACAAAGTAACGCGTTACAAAGTAACGTAACTACTTTTATTGGGTAAAAAGTAGTGTAACGCATTACTACTGAAAATATGGTAACGGAACGTAGTTGCTTTGTCAGTTGGGCACAACGTTACTTTTCCCGGGGACCCTCACAACTGGGAAGCACTGGGGAGTACGAGTTTCCTAGGTGCACTGGAACACACCATCATTCCACACTGACGCTGGTAGCAGTAGAATGCAGAGAGTAGTCGGTCATGGCAAGCGCAGCGGAGCAACCACAACAACCAACGGTAACTTTTGAGGGATGGAGGTATTCCCATTATTTCGAACTGATTGAAAATAAGGGGAAGAATGTGAGTGTGAGGTGTACACTGTGCCCTGGCCATAAACTTTTGTCCACTGCCGTAAACTCAACAGCCAACCTCACCAAGCATTTAAAAGCAAAACATGCTAACGTGAGGCTTGTAGCTCAAGATCCCCGGGGAAATGATGAAACGTCGAGTCCAAACCCACATAAGCAACAAAAACTTCATTTTCACCAGGTATCTAAACAAGAGTTGGACAAACTTGTCGCTTTGTTCATTGTCGAAGAAATGCTGCCCATCAATACGGTCGAATCTCCCACTTTCAGACAGATACTTAGCTAAGTAAGTTAAGTTAAGTTTATTTACTTTATTAATCCCCCTGAGGAGAAATTCAGTGTTTTCACTCTTGCTTGTCAATTACACACAGGTCCGAAAGACACACACATGCACAAACAGGACCTATACGTGCACAAAGTGGAGAGATGTCAGAGTGAGGTGGCTGCCCTT
>NW_026079875.1:0-1547 GCF_006386435.1 Epinephelus moara | reverse complement strand
AGGAGGAGAATGAAGAGCAAGATGTAGTTTTCACAGATGTGGGAGAGTTGCTCGGGACCACAGAAGGACAGTTTTCTCTCCCCCCACATTTCAGGTGTGCTTCGCATACACTCAATTTGATCTCATGCAATGACATTGACAAATGGCTGTCATCCAGTGACTCAAAATGTGTGTACAGGAGTGCAACGGCAAAGTGTGCTGCTCTTTGGACAAAGGCAAGCCGTTCCACCTTGGCCTCTGAGATTGTTGATGAAATCTGTGGGAAAAAAATGATTGTGCCAACATCAACAAGGTGGAATTCCTTCCACGATGCCTTGTCCCGTATCAGTGACATCCCGGCCCAAGATTTGAATACACTTTGTTCTAGACTGGACATCAGAGCCCTGACAGAGCGTGAACATCTATTCCTAAAGGAATACTGCAGTGTTTTGAAACCCCTGACAATAGCACTGGATATATTGCAAGGAGACAGCTACTATGGTGCTCTTCTACCAACCCTGGAGACCCTGATGTCCAGGACACTGGCACTCCAAAATGGACTGTCGAGGATGACAGCTGACCTACCTGGTGTGATTGTACAGGTAAGACAATTTATATAATACATAAATGTGTAGGCTATGGCATAAATATAAATGTGTATAGGCATATTTCTTTTTATTCTTTATTCTCTATGTTGTTATTGTCACTGTGTGTAATGCTGCTGCTGCACTGTAATTTCCCAGCTTGGGATCTGTCTGTCTGTCTGTCCGTCCATGTATATTGGACATTTCTACATAAATATTCTAAATTTTTGATAAATGCATTACTTGTATTTTTATTAGTTGCTGATTTTAATGTGTTATTGTCTTATCTTAGTGTTTTGTTATTTTGTTTCTGGTTTCTGTAGCACTTTGATATTATTTTAGGAAAAGTGCTTTACAAATAAAATGTATTATTATTATTATTATTATGCCTCCATTGATAGATTGAGTCATGTGTCTGAAAATTATGTCTTCTATATCATCTTGTCCTAGGCTATCAAGACGCGATTCGCACCGGTGTTGGAGAGCAGGGAAGCTTTATTGGCTGCCTTGACGTTGCCAAAATTCAAAGCTCGATGGATAGGGGGAGCGGAACGGAAAGAAGAGGCACGTGCGCTGCTCATTGCTGAGTGTCGCACTCACACTCTCCCCCACGCTGCAGAGCAGGCTGAGAAGAAAAACCAAAAGCACAGCAGCGTCAATGAGAAGGACTTTTTCTCTTTTGATGAGGAGCAGGAAGACGCAATGTCCTTCAGCGCAGACTCGGAGGTACTTGAATACATGAGATCAGGCTCAGAGTTAGAAGTCCTCAACAGTTTCCCCCGAGTGAAAGCTGTGTTCCTGAAATACAACACTGCCACACCATCCAGTGCACCGGTGGAAAGGCTGTTCAGCCTGGGAGGTCTTGTGCTTACCCCCAGAAGAAACAGACTTTCAGATAAACATTTTGAAAGACTGCTCCTGATGAGGTACAATCACACATTTTGTGCTGAATAGGTTACCTGCCACCGCCGCCACCACCCATGC
>NW_026079874.1:809-2000 GCF_006386435.1 Epinephelus moara | reverse complement strand
GAGTCAGTAGGCAGGCATCCCCTTGTAGGCATTTCTGTGGGCAGCTGGGGCTCTTTAGTGGTCAAGGCAGACGCAGACACAGTCAGAATCAGAACAGCATGGAAATCTAAGGCCCTCATTAACACAGATGATTCAGCCCCTTTTCACAGGGCCATGCTGTGTGTGTGTGTGTGTGTGTGTGGGGGGGGGGGGGGGGGGAGGGGGGGGGGGGCGGGGAGTGGGCGTGGGAGCATCGTCCACCACAGTATTGCTTATAATGGAAAGGTTGTGACCCCCCGGTATTTGCAAACAGTTCTTATAGTTAATTTCTTTCCTACATAGGTGCCAGGAACTAATAGTATTATTACACTCACTGTTACTGTCGTCATGTTTTCCTCATCTGGATTGTCCTCATATAATCACTTCACCATAAACAGCTTGAAACACACGTCGACGCTAATTTGCAGCTACTGATGTTCTTGAGGCCAGAGGTGAGTGAGGAGGGCTGCAGGTGACCACAGAAGTGTATGTGTGTGATCACAGAGGTGTCTTTTTACTGGTAGCGGGGGGTCAAAGGTCAACACAGCAACCGCCACACAACACCAAAAGTAAACCACTGGCAATGACAGACTGATGGTGATGTAAATGAACTGCTTTCTGTCACTATGAAACTTAATCCCTTAACTTTTCACCAGAAAGTACCACGACTTGATGTTTCATCATGTGTTTTTATTATATATTAGGGGGATAAAAGTAGAATTTTATGATATTAAGGTATTTAATGGGCACATCTTAAAGAGTATAAACCAGGTTCTCAGAAGTGTGGCAGGCTTTAAAGCCAATTTTCGTAGTGGCCAAACAGTGGAATTATAACTTCCAAGCCTGTCATGTGATGCAGTTGGGTCCAAAAAGACCTTTTCCCAGACTAACATAATAGAAGAGACGTCTATAAATCACTGGGTACTTTTTTTGAGCGTCACAACTCCAACAAAATGATTTGTTTCACTATCAGAATTAGTCTGTTAACATTTGAAAAGTCTAGAAGAGCTGAAAGATTGAGGGCCCTATTTAGATGGTCTAAAGCGGACGGCGTGCAGCGCATGGGCGTGTCCCAGTCACTTGCTAGTTAGACAGCGCGTTTTCAGACTGTGCGCCATGGCGGAGAGTCTAAAAGGGTTGGACTTACTCTATGAATTAGTCATGGGTGTGTTT
>NW_026079874.1:0-473 GCF_006386435.1 Epinephelus moara | reverse complement strand
TTTTCCTTATCCGCTGCGAGGGTCATAAGGACAGAGGGATGTCGTATGCTGTAAAGCCCTGTGAGGCAAATTGTGATTTGTGATATTGGGCTTTATAAATAAAATTGATTGATTGATTGATTGATAGCCGTCACTGCTTGCTTTCCGCATTTGTAACACCCCTGAGTGGTTGATTTGAATTAAACTCTCAGGGTATGTTAAAGGTATGAGGACATGTCCTACAAGCTTTGTTATGATTGGCCCAGTGGTTGTGGAGTTTCTAATTAATTAACTAACTAATTAAGTGCTGAGCCCCTTTTAAAATTCATTCATCAATATCCTCAATATGCAATAAAATATCAATAAGCTTTTCATAACTTTTTATAACTTGGTCCAATAATGATAGCCCACTAGATGGAGTTCTTGGTTTAAAGAGAGAGGCTCAAAGAATGGCAATTTAATGCGCTTTCAACCTTTTGTTGAACAAGAAGTGC
>NW_026079873.1:0-2439 GCF_006386435.1 Epinephelus moara | reverse complement strand
CCTAAACGTTCGTTTTCAAAGCCATGAAACTCAACGAGTGGTCAGTGGTGTTTGTTGATGTTCTAACTGCAAACTGTGGTTTCCATCCGTGTTTTCACTATTCATCTCGATTGTGGAACTGTTTTTTCAGCTGCCTCACACCCGTGTGTAAACTTCCGCTTGATCGTTCGTTTGACCCTGAAGTGTTATACACTCCAGCCCACTTGAGGGTGATAATGCTCCTTTACGTGGGTGTCGCCAACCGGCAGGAAACCATTGCAATGTAATGGGACACAGAAAAGAAGCAGAAGAAGAAGGCTGGCGTTGTGTTCAAAGACACTGTACTGCGAAGGTTGTTTACAAGCAAGTAATCTATTGTGCAGTTGTTTAAACTTATTACAAAACTTTTTCGTTCGTTCTCGTTCTTCCTCCAGGAGCGCTCACAGCACTGTCGAGCCAGCACTTTCGCTGAGCTAAAAGACTACAATGACTACATCCTTGTCGTAAACAACCCCCTTTCCATTTCCGGTGGCAGATTACTACCGACGGACAATGAGGCTTCCATAGAAAACTTATGGATTGCACAAAATGTCAAATAAATCATTACAGAAAAGTTTGCTATGATTTTTATGTCAGAACATCAACGAACACCACTGACCACTCGGTGAGTTTCATGGCTTTGAAAACAAATGTTTAGGGTGGTTTTAGGACAGATACACACATGGCCATAGGCAGCAGTGTTAAGCCAGGCAGGGAAAAGCCAAATTCTCCGAAAATGAGCAACCATCACTATTTTGGTCTTAGCCACTCTATTTTATCATAAACAACCCAGGGATGGGGCTCAAAGTGCAAAATACCGGACTTCTCCTTTATTAGCGGAACTCAAGGCTGCATAGTGGTGAATAAGATGTGTACACTAATCAGAAAGCAGGGAGAGGTCTTCCTTAAACATGAACAAATATAGAAACAGAAGATCACGCAGACGGTCTCTAATATGTTTTTTTCCCTTCTCATTTTTAGGGGCATTTTTAAAGGGGCAAAAAGCGAAATCGTTTCACCGCTAGGTTTGCTGTTGTGCACTGCCTGTAGACCAAAACAAAGTGTGTCATGAGCCACACCTCCCTCTACCTCTGCTCTCCAGCAGGCGCTTGCAGCGGCCAAAGGGGCGGGGCCGGCTGCTGCAGATGTGTCCATCAAGGCTGACACGGCTGTTCACTTTACAAGGATGAACAATTATATCATTTATGTCTTCACTTTGTTTTGTCCATGACTTTCATTACACAATTAAAATAACGCTAATAAACACAGTCAATATAGCCTTTATGAGTCCTTTATAAATATGATTTTACTCTCCTGTTGGCACGTAGGACCACTGAGAAATGTAATTGGTGGTAAATAATCGGGAGCTCATTAATCGCACTTTCGGAAGCCTCCTTTGCACTGCATCTGCGTATTTGCTGAGGAAACACAGGGCCCGGAGCCGTCGGGCCGTCTGGGTCCACAGAGTCCTGCAAACCCAGCAACTCCACGGTGAATTTCACTGGCTCGTACAGCTCCGGGAGAGCCCAGACCTCCGTACCCGAATCCCGGTCTGCAATTGGCTGCTGCTAAGGCAGCGGCGCTGCTCATTTGCATAAAGTTCAGCTTCTCTCAACTTCTACTTAATGCTCTGGTCGCTGGCATCGCGCTGCTCGCTGCAGCCGACGCCCCTGACACCCTTCGTAGTAAGCGTACATTGAAAATGAATGGCTGCCAGCCGCTTATGACGCTCATGACGCTTTTGGTGTGAATGCACAGTGAGGAGGACGCACAGGTTAGCCCCGGTTTCACTACAGGCAGATTCACTCGCCACAGGGGCGAGGAACTAAAACCTAAACAGCCAACTTAGTTTGGCTTAGTTTAGCAGTTAGTGTTGTCTTTCACTCACTCTCAGTCTCTGCTGTGTTTAGCTGTTTCCCTGCTTTCCTGTTAACGTTAGCGCTAGTCGGCTGCCACGCTAACGTTCCTACTCTTCACCATGAGCCGGAGTCGTGAGCCTGCCAGGCTCACGGAGAAGAGTAGGGACGTTAGCGTTAGCACTAGTCGGCTGCCACGCTAACGTCCCTACTCTTCTCCGTGAGCCGGAGCCGTGAGCCCACGAGCCCACCAGGCTCACGGAGAAGAGTAGGGGCGTTAGCCTTAGCAATTGTCGGCTGCCACGCTAACGTTCCTACTCTTCTCCGTGAGCCCGTGAGCCCGCCACAGGATGGAGCTCATGGAGAAGAGTAGGGACGTTAGCGTTAACTTAGCTCCTGGAGTTAGCACTAGAGCTACTACGGTTACTGGAGTAACTTACAGCTATGGAGCGCTTCTACCAGCTCTTCTAGTCACTGAGCCTCGCCTCCATTTCAGCAAATATATTGCATTTATTACAGGGACCATCATCATTGAAGTAGGCAGGGGAATAGNCGATTGTAACAT
>NW_026079872.1:1092-2491 GCF_006386435.1 Epinephelus moara | reverse complement strand
TTTAAATAATTTAGGTGGTCGGGGGACAGACACCGTTTGTATAAAACAAAAGCAAGTATTCATGTCAATGAAAGTGTCAGTGTCATCAAAATGAAAAGTCATGACACCATTGTTTATGAACAAGAGAGTCAAATGGCTTTGTCATGTTTTCATTATGACAGCTTACTCTGTAAGTGTTTTCCAATGCAAAAACTCAGATCTTGGTGACACTACCTGAAAATACTCAAGACAGCACTATACACTATTTGCACAGCCATTTGAAAACTACAGTAAAGTTACACATTACTGTATTTAGTGAGGTAACTAAGTACAAGACACTGAATACGTGTATGTTTCACATTTTTACTGCAATTCTCATTTGTTCACAGCATTGTGCAAAAGAAAAATACACACTTACTTATTGACAACAAACATAAGAAACACCCTTTGGTAGAGCTGTGCACAACTGTACAAATGCACAACTATAAACAATATTGCAGTACATATTGGAACATACAACATACACAGTATCATTCACACACATCCAGACGTTCCTTTTCTGTCTTCCCACATATTCTCATCTACATCACACCAAATATCACCCCTCTTCCACGGTCCTCGGTTCATATACAGTATGTTTGCCAAGTGAAGGTTCATGGGATTCAGCTTTGAGTGACTGTGGAGAAGTGGCTTATCATTGGTTACAACTAATGCTTCACACATTCTTCTTCATCATTGAAAGCTGAGGTTCATCTGAGAGAAATTGTTCAATTTAGGAGACATTTTCAGGAAAAAATGATAAAGAAATGTATAAAATTTGCTTGACAGATTTTGACAATTAGTTCAACATTTTTGTATGTAATGACTCAAGCAATGAAATGAGGACTATTAGTTTTATAGGGAATGACTATTCAGCATTCATAAGTATAGTTCATTTTGACTGATGTTGTGGAAATTCAAAAATAATTCTCTGCTGCTGGTGAAGAATGAAAAAGAGACTTCTGCCGGCCGACAAAGTTTTTTATTCTCTCAGTTGAGAAAAGGTCAATCAACATGTGAGCGAGCGGTCAAGATGAAGAAGGACCTTTTCTCAGCTGAGAGAATAAAAAACTTTGTTGGCCGGCAGAAGTCTCTTTTTCATTCTTCACCAGCAGCAGAGAATTATTTTTGAATTTCCACAACAATTTGGTGTCAGAAGTGGGATCCCTCGAGTGATCGTCTGGGACGGAGCGCAGGCAGTGACAGGCCATCCTGGAAAGGAAAAGATTTCCAGCCTCCAACCTCAAATCCTCTTCTGAGAAGGGAGGACTGACCGCAAACGCCCCAGATCGTCGCCGCTGGGATTCCACGAACTCAATTTAGCGAAAATTCATCTGGTGAGCACTGAAACATTGACTTTTAAATTCTTTCTTTCCAAAAA
>NW_026079872.1:0-339 GCF_006386435.1 Epinephelus moara | reverse complement strand
CAACTACAAACGAACTAAAGAGACTATTAATCACCAAAATGAAACCCACAGACTGGAAAAAAATATCTGGAAAATTCTCAGAGGCTGACATTCGGTGTAGGCACATCACCTGGGAAGATGAATCAAATGCTCAGTATAGAGAGTTTGTCACTCGTATCTGTGAAGCATTTACTCAAGTTTTCCCCGTCAAAATCCACATGGAGAGGATCACCGCCTGCAAACAGAGAGATGGTGAAAACCCTGACGAATATCTCACTCGCCTGACGGAGATATTCAGCACATACAGTGGCCTTGAACAGTCTGATGTATCGAGCAATACTCCAGATGTGTGGGAAATTC
>NW_026079871.1:2401-2922 GCF_006386435.1 Epinephelus moara | reverse complement strand
CGCGCTGCAGTTTGTTTACAGTGGTTGCTAAGCTACAAAGAGCAATGCTAACATTGGCATCCGGTGGTATGTAGACAACTGAGACGGTGACAACACTCAGTTCCCGGGGAAGGTAGAATGGTCTGCAGGGTACTGAGAGAGCCTCAAGGTCTGGACAACAATGGTGAGGGTACTGAGAGAGCCTCAAGGTCTGGACAACAATGGTGAGCAATGATCCTGCTGTTGTTACACCATTTGTTATGGAGATAAACACAGAGCCCCCCTCCTTTCCTCTTTCCGGACTCGATGTTCCTGTCCTGCCGGTGGCTAGTGTGGCCCGCGAGCTGCACCGCAGCATCGAGTATGAGCGGGTGAAGCCAGCTTTCCGTTATGATCATAATCCCACAGGTCTGTACGTAGCGGTTAGAGGCAATCAATAGCTCCAGTTCGTCCATTTTGTTCGAAATAGATCTGCCGTTTGTCAGGAAGATGCTCGGCAGTGACGGAGTGTGAGGGTACTTCTTTAGCCTAGCCAATATCCC
>NW_026079871.1:0-1652 GCF_006386435.1 Epinephelus moara | reverse complement strand
CCCCCTAAAACAGTGTTTCTCAAAATTCTAAATTTCAAGGTCTATCCTTAACTCTGACAGTGTACAAACCAAATGGACCAATGGGTCCATTTGGTTCCATTTGTACACTGTCAGAGTTACAGACCTTGTAAGGGTCAATTTAGACCCCCTAAAGGAACCCACAGAGTCCCTGGAATCCACTTTGAGAACCACTGTAAAACTAGCATTAGGAGGCCACAGTGCAGGGAGAGCCGCTGGCATGGAGGTGAGGACATCAGTCTTAAGGTATAAATCGACGTTCAAACAGGCCAAATCAATGTTAAAAAAGGCCAAATTTTTTCCGAACGCATCATGACACTGAAGTCTCACTCTTGTCATTTTCTGAAAATTGGCAGCCCTGGGGACATGAGCTCGGAGGGGAGGGATCATGGAGCACAGAGGGAGGGGTGTGTGTGTGTGTGTGTGTGTGTGGGGGGGGGAATGCTTTTTTCAAATCTTTTTTATCGTCTTTCTAAACGTAGACCATAGCTTTAATACTTATTACTTACAAATATGAGGTTGAGAGACTTCTTAAAGTGCCACTTCCCCCTATCAATAATATTAAGGTCAACTAGATTTCCTGCCCTCGCTGAAAACATGAATGCAAAACTTACCTGCCACAACAGTCAGATGTAAGGTGGAGTTAGGACGTCCTCTTGTGTTCTGGGCTTCACAGTAATAATTCCCACTGNTCACTGAACTGCCCTCCACTATCTCAGCAGAGGGACTCACTGACACAGAGGGAAGCTTTGGAGCATCTGGAGGAGATTTAGACAGACCTGTGTCATTTAGGCTTGAGCAGTATCATGGTGTTACAGTATATCAGGGTATTTAGAAATCCAGAATGTAGGACTGTCAATAGGGAGCTTCCATGTCCTCTCCACAGCCTACAATAGCCAGTGAGAGCCTGTGTTGAAAGGAAGGTCCTGCCTTACTTCGGTCTACTGTGTAGATTCCGCCAAATGGTTGGTTTGATGACAGACAGGCAAAACTCAGTCTTTCTTATTAAATACAGTAAGCTCCTAAATACACAGTTCTGCCTTTGTTGATACGTTTTTCACTTTTAATCACAGAACATTGTTTTAACTTTTTTCTTTTGAAAAGCACCTAGACAAAACCTTAAGATGTATCAGGTGTAAATTTGTTTTCTGTGATACTGTTAGGTACTTTAAATTTGGACAAGGTGAGGCTTCACGCTATGGTCCCATTGTGTTTTCCAGCTAATGAGTCCCAATTCTAGTTATTTATTTTTCCTTTTTCAAGCAGAGATAAAAACAAAACAAAAGAACCTTCTATTTCAGTGTGTCTAATCTATTATTACTCAATGGCAGAAGCACTTACTCTGATTCTGACTGTTGGGGGAAAAAAATTCAGTGTGACCTCTCAGGAGAGACCATCCATCTACATGCACTAACAATGGAATAAGAACAGCTTTCAATTCATTTTGGGTATGCCTTGGATTGGCATTTTAGGTGAATGTTACAGGAATAGCTTAAAACAAGAACTAAGGGGTAAGAAGATGTCCTTCCTGGACATATGGTGATGTTGTTTCTAATTTCTTCTTCATTAGACTGTATACCCTGATCAAATGTCAGGAAGGTATGAAAGTATTAAAAAATTAGGTACTGCCCAAG
>NW_026079870.1:0-3102 GCF_006386435.1 Epinephelus moara | reverse complement strand
GGGGCTGAAGGAAGCAAAGCTTATCATGTTCAGCGATAACTAAATAAAATATATTTGTAATATTTCTCTTACCTTGTTGTTTTTGCCGTGAAAAGCTCATTCTGCCGGTAAACATTCCTGGTAGACGGACGTGTTGTGTTCAAATGAATCTGGGCGAACAAAGCGGTACCTCCCCCACAACGGTGTTCTGCTGACTCTGATTGGCTTACAGTGCTGTCAATTCGTTTTGGTGGGTATAGCGTCATTCTATTGGCTCTAACGAATCAAAGAGGTGTCAATCACTCAAATCGACAATCCGTTGTGGAGATAGAGCCTCCAACGCACAGATGAGAAAATCTGCTTCACATTAAGATGGTGTGTGTGTGGTCAGTTTGGAGTGGGAAATACATGACAAAACGAAACGGACAGTTGTATGTGTACAAGACTAAAATACGGCGACTCTGCTGGCCACCAGTATGCACAGTAAATCAGTCCCTCCAGAAAAACGTATGCGGTCGCATAATTCAACGCATAATCAGCCAAAGTCTGCATATTTATGCGGGGGGCGCATTTTTTCAAAGACGCCGCACTTTCGCCGCATAAATCGCGGGGCTTGCATGATTTCATAATCCCCGCATTTTCGTTGTAAAAAAAGTCACATATATCTTAGCAGAAAGTTGAAAAATGTTGCGTTTACCTCACACAAGAGCAGCCATTTTCCCCTGTTGCCTTGGGAACTTTATGAAGTAACGTAATTACACGACGTGAACGTCATCGAAAAGCTGCGAACCACGTGGGGGAGGAGATGGACCAGATGTTAAGGGAGAGGGGATGGAGGATGAGGATGGCGAATGATTGGCCAGTGTTAGAGGCTACGCAGTTACAGTTTTCATTTTCACAGTGGACTGTTGTAGTTTCATTCAGGAGTTGATGCAACTTTACAGTTGTAAGATTGCACTTTTTGTTACCAGTGGGTTAAATCATTCTAGTTTCAAAAACCTTACAGTTGTAAGTATATTAGTAGTATGTAAATTTACGTTACAGTAAGAGATTGCACTTTGTGCATTGGAAGCACTTATTTTAACAGAAGATGTCTGTTTTTTCGAGTTTGGGGGCCCCAAGCAATTGCCTGGTTTGCCTGTCCTGTCGAGTAGCATCCAGCTGCAGCCCCGGAGCAGAAGCCCCTGACGTGACACAAGCCTCTGGCTTGCCAGAAGTGCCCCTGGCATGACAGAAGTGACGTAGAATACCGGAAGTTACCTTTTTTTGCACACAGGAATGGCGCAAGGCATCATGGGAATGACATATGTTGTAGGCTATTTAAGCGCGCATTTATTGGTGCATTCGTATTTGCTGCTTAGTAGTGCTTCTGGTAGACATTTAAAGACATTTAAAAACAAGGTAAGCTTTGCTATGTCGATAATGTTGCATTTGTGTAGCCTATTTGTGTGAAATACATTCCAACCTCTGTTTATGGTTAAACGTTACCCAGTGTTGGCTAGCGAGTTTGCTAACGAGCTAGCTAGCATTCTGCTGATGTGACGCTAACATTACTTCACAGTAACAGATGGTTGTTTATTTGATAAATGTTTTTTGCAACCTGTGAGATGTGTATGGGTGCGGAGCCAGGGTTTTTCCTGCATTGAGATTTTTTTGTCGGCCGCCAAAGGCTTATTGTAATTGGCAGCGCTAATGAAAACCCCGAGCACCACAATGATGAAAAGACAAGCCAGCCTCGGCGGATTTCACTTTAACCCTTGTACTATCTTATAAAAAATGCAACATTAAAGGTCTAAGAGCGCAAAAAAATACACAAAGACGGCCACAGAAATAGTATCTGTTAATGTATTTTTATATATATTTTTAATGGATACTATTATTAACTTCAGTCCTCACCATACATAGCAAATATTCATTCAGTTTTTGAATTTTAACCCCTTAAATGCCAGTTATTGTGATTTTTTTTTTTTTTTAAGGCAAACACAAAATGGATTATTTTCCATCCCATAAAAGCAAAATTTATTTTTTGTTTTGTTTTTGATGCTATTGCCTGGGAGTGTCAAATTGGATATGAAAATTGATTTTGGAGCATTTTTTTGTGTTAATCAGAGTGTGCACAGGTGTTCTGCATACTGCTAATGATTAGCAGGACTGATTGACATGTTTTTTTTTTAACCTGCCTGTTCATTGTTTCATGTGTGCTCTGATGAAGGTCTTGCAGACCTAAAGCTTGAAGTAAAGTGAACTTTTGCACAGATTTAAGTGTGCGGAAATGTTTTCTTTTGGCCATCCCATAAATGCAATTTTTTTTTTTTTTTTTTTTTGTGGTGTGTTTTTTTTTTTGTGGTGTGATTATCAGAGCCTGGGAGTGTCAAATTTGATATGAAAATTATTATTATTTTTTTTTTTTTTAGCATTTTTATCTAGTGTCAGATTTTACACCCAATGTTCTAATAAACCCTTTTTGTTCATATGGCTTTTTTTCATATGGTATTTATTCAAGCATAATATATATATATTTTTATTAAATGTCAGAAATATGTTAGAAATAACAGGAAAATGTGAGATTTCTGTGAAATAAGGTAACGTAGTACACTGAGTCCGATCATGCACTGCTGCAAGTAGTCACCAATAAAGCCACATTCTGTGCCAGGAAAAACCTTGAGCCAGTGTGATAAAATAGTGGTTGTGTATAATTGGTGCTTTGTTTTGTTGTTCCATGGTTAGCATGGAAATGTTACATGGTTTGTTGTTTAATTTACACAATTCTCAATTAACAAAATTCTACCTCTCTTCCCTTCCCCTCCCCTCCAATACTCCCAACTTTACTATTCTGCACTGTAATCTATTCTACTGCAGGCTGTCCCACACATCACCATACAGCCTAGGGGTGTCACACCAACACCAGAGAGATGCACCAGTTGCTGCAGTTCTGTCCACTGCCCGTTGTGCAGGCCTCAGATCTTCAAACCAACAGTTTGGAGTAAGGTCCACAAACATCTCCACGGCCATGCAAAGCGTGCAGTGCAACACAAAGGTAACTGTTCTCTGCTGTATTCCTTACACTTGTCCCAATCTCAGTCATGGAGGTGCTGACGTATTGCGGTAAGCAAGTTGTGTCAT
>NW_026079869.1:0-1186 GCF_006386435.1 Epinephelus moara | reverse complement strand
CAACGTCTGCCAGACCGTTATGTAACTTCATTGTATATGCTGCCCGTGTGCTCAGAAGCACAAAAAAATGCATTTTTGAGTAGGCCTAATTTCCGAGAAGTTATGATAAAATAAAATAAAAAAATTACAGACTATAGAATAGGACTGACAACCTCTCCAATGTCTCATGTCAATTAATTAGGCCTAACACTAGCTATTTGTCTTTTTTTTTTTTGTTTGTTTGTTTTTTGCTGCTTTGCTGCTGCTGCTGCGCCGTGTCTCCAGTTGAAAGTGGCTTTGCTAAATACATTCTACAATAATAAATTAGATTAACTTTTGGTCTTTAATATTGTTGGCTATATTACGCATTTTAATAAAAAAAACTTAAGAATAAAAGAAATAAACACTGAAATAATTAGTGGAAACTTTTTTTTTTTCATTGATACTCCTCCTCTCTGACACACACACACACACATACACACACACACACACACACATTGAACTCGCGATTGAATGAATGAATGAAAATTGGAAGCGGTTCAGCGGTCTGTGACCGCTGCCACGGTTGGAGGTAACTTAGAGGCTTCAGAAAACAATCAAGACACATTTTTAGGATTGTTTCCTCATTCATTCCAAAAATGTTCACACGAGGGTGAAAAATGTGTTCTCTGCGTCTTCTTCCATCGTTTAGATGTCTCCTTCTCGCAACAATAACCGCAGCCATGTGTGTGCAATTACGCAAACAAACCATTTGCACCTCCCTTTGACACGTGTTAAATATAGATGCAGTTTCTATGAGCAAATTGTTTTCAAGTTTGATAAATCACATTGCATGTGCTAAATTAATATAGGCTGACCAAACGTCCTCTTTTGCCCGGACATGTCCACTTTTCACGTCCTGTCCGGGGCGTCCGGGGGGTTTTTATAAACTGATGATAATGTCCGGTTTTCCGTGTGTTTGTGTGTGTGTGTGTGTTAGAGTGCGGCACGGGCCGCATATTTCTGTCCAAACCCGAACCGAGCCTGACATTATTTAATGACCAAAGCACTGAGTTTGTGTCACACAGTTGCTATGGTTACAGGCTATTATATACCGTGGGTGCTCAGCGGAGAGGGAGACCTCCGTGTTTGAGATGGGAGTGGGAGGTGGGAGGTCCGAGGCTTCCAGCGAGAAGAGAGGGAGAAATAAAACAAAATAAGATAAAAT
>NW_026079868.1:0-1012 GCF_006386435.1 Epinephelus moara | reverse complement strand
AATGGGTTTAATATGGTCGGAACAATGGGATGTCTGACCAATGGGCTGACGAACCAATGGGCAGACCCCCCTGTGATGAAGTGCCTGCCACAGACGTAACGTTAGGTGTAGTGACTGGCTTTTCGTCTTTACCCTGCCGTTTGATGGCTGTGAGCCACAGATTTCTTCTTTCCCCATTCTTCACTCTATCCGGGAGCAAAGAAAATCGCAATTCTGTTTTTTTTTTTTATTGTTTGCTGTGCAGTGAACAGCCGTCAGCCTGCTCGTACTACTGGCACACGTTGTTGTTTTGAGACATGCCTCTACATGCTGGTAGATTGATAGAAGTGCTAGAGCGGACCGCTGGATTGGATTGCTTGAATCGCAGAGTGCTGGGCACAATTATAACAGAATTTGCATTCATACTGTCAATGCTTTAGCTTACGGACATAAATACAGTTAACTGTTACTCTAAAAAATACATTTGGAGGGTTTGACAAAGTGTTTGCTGCACACATAGGCATACCGAGTGTCAGGATCCCACAATTTCTTCCCTGTTGAAGCCTCACGTTTTATTGTCTGTATCCACTTTTGTCTTCTACAAGGTTCCGTTTTTCTGCTCGGCAGCTGATAAAATGCAAGCTCTGTAGTTTGTAGTTTCACCATGCACAGAAGACCCATGTCAACTACATTGCATAATTACGTAGCTAAGTGTAAGTGCAGTTGGATTCTTTTAGCACAGAGGTTGTCTTCTTCTGAGTCATCATGAATTCTCTTATCCATCTTTCCTTGACCCCATGACATTTTCCACTGAGGTCAAGGAAAAGTTTTTAGGAAAAGACATAGGATGTAATTTTTCTTGACTATTCGACCGCAGCCAGAGGGGGGGGGATACACTGCATGCTACATGCACAAAGTTACCAGTTTATTGGTTATGCCTGTACAATCTAATCCAATTTACCTGCAATAAATCTGACTTTTCCTGCAGAATGTTTTACAGTAGGATTTACTGCAGGACTGTTGTGTTGGGTTA
>NW_026079867.1:0-1121 GCF_006386435.1 Epinephelus moara | reverse complement strand
TTGCTGTCATTGTTCATTTTAGTCAAACCATACCTTTTGAGTACGAGACACGGCTCCAACTAGAAAACAATGTTTTGATGCATTGGATGCATCGAATGCACATATTAAGGCAGTACAGGAGGAGCTGGTTCAGACTGAGGTTGGAACACACTCTCACCACAAACGGACCGCACCAGAGTTCGTTTGTAACTTCAAGAAGGTCTCCATCCGGTTGTTTTGATGCATACCTGAGTGCGATTGCTGTGTTCACACCTGCCCAAACCAACCGCACTTAGGGGTTAATGACCTTGACTTTGATTAAACCAAACCAAAAAGGGCAGGTGTGAAAGCACCATTACATGCTGAAAATATTAAGCTTTGACAAAGATTTGGATTGCGTAATAAGGCATGCCTGCTTTGATCTTGAGGTGAATTGTTGTAAAGATCTGCAGTGAATCAAGCACTTTATGAGCACACCTCAGAAAAGCCCAGACTCCGTCTCACAGGATTGTCATGCCTGATATTGCTCTGTATTTTGACAGTCAAAGTTTGCCACATCTGTTAACTCTGGCAGCAGCGTGCACCAGTGACATTAACTTCAACAATGTACCGATCCGTTCCACTTCACTCAAATGTCTCTGATATTGTCATAATATTGTTTTACACAGTGGTGGACAGTAACAAAGTACATTTAGTAAAGTACTGTACTTAAGTACAGTTTTTGAGTATCTGTACTTGAGTATTATAATGCAGTACTGCGTGCGATTTGTTTGTCAAAATGGTGTTCCCGTACCTCTACCTCGCACATGCCTTACTCACATTGGACGGCTCATCAGTAGAGACAGGTAGAGGAGAGGTCATCAGCAGGCGGATGTATTTGGTTATGCAATGCTACTATGGCTACGGCAGCAGATGGAAATGAAGATTCCCCGCCAGATCACCCATAGCCATACCTCAAGTCAATGTTTGAGGTTTTTGAGATGAAGAATGACTCGTATCGTTTTAAATGTTTGCTCTGTTTACTGCGCACAAACTGCATCACTATGGAGTTAGATTTGTCTCATTAATACCTGTAAATGCACAGAGGGTGATCTACAAATATTTCTTAATCTGCACACGTTTCATAATTATGTGTGTGAACA
>NW_026079866.1:0-1476 GCF_006386435.1 Epinephelus moara | reverse complement strand
CCCACGCCGTAGCCTACAAGCATTTATACTTGTGTAGTGGTGTGTCTGTGTCACTCTGCAGTTACACCTCCCTTCTGTGAAGTTCTGTAAAGATTGGTTGATTCAAAACACACCCAAAACACACAGTAAACAACATGGCTTAAACGTAACAGTCTCAAACACAAGTACACAAATAGGCTCCATTATAACTCACAGGATTCACAGACGAAACACTTGTCTTTAGCTTGACACATTTTCAAATACAACATGCTAACGTTATTAGCACAAGCGTATGGCATTTTACATTGTATAAATTAGCTTTGCCTCTAGCCGAGATTTCCTCTACTCTTACGAAGCCAGGGACAAGAGCGACATTTAACAACGGTAACGTTACGAAATTCATCTCCATTACAACTCAAAAAGTTCACCGACAAAACAACTGTCTTACACTAAACACATTTTCCAAACAAATACAGCATGCTAATGTTATTAGCACAAGCCTATGGCATTTTACTTTGTATAAATTAGCCTAATGACTAGTGGAGATTTCCTCTATATGACGCCAGGATAAATCATACACAAGACTTAAAATGCTATTTTGTGGGGGCTTTATTGTCTTCATAATTTATTGTTTCTTATCTCTGAAATAAAAGCTTCTTTTCCACTGAGGGAAATTATTTTCAGCTTATAAAAATAGACAGGAGGTCTGTGTCGCCGCGATGTGTAATTTCTTGGGAGGTCCATGTTAGGCTACGGCGTGGGCTCTGCGTTGACATAGAGCCTATACTGTAGGTACAGTGACGATTCGACACAGAAATATAAATGCCATTTCAGGAGCTGGTGGAGACCTAAACAGAGTTAAAAGGAGAGTGAATATTGTACTTAAATTCATCAGGCGGAAGAAACAAGACATCAACAGAATGCTAATGTTGCTCTGTGTCTGCTGGATGTGCAAATAAGCAACTATATACACTACACTAAGTAAAAACTAGGGATGGGCAGCACAAGCAAAAACACTATTCGAAAATCATGGCAACTATTCGACTATTTTTCGAACAACTTTCAGCATTACAACAAAACTGCTTAATAAATCAGGATAATTCAGTATCACAACAAAACTGCTTACTTTCACAGCTCGGGTCTTTCTATTTTGAAACCTCAAAAGACATCAATAAACAGTATAATGGTCGGCAGCACATCCTTACTCTTAAAACACATCTCTGTATGTTAAAGCAACGTGGTAAGGGAAAATTAAAGTTATTTGTTTCTCATAGCAAAGCACCAGTTACAGCTCAAAAGGTGCCTGTGCAAGTTAAAACAACTTTCAGTATCACAACAAAACTGCTTAATAAATCAGGTTAATGCGCTACTGACCTGAAAATGATACTCGTACTGATTTTGAACGTCTAAATTATGAACTTAATGCGCTACTGACCTGAAAATGATACTCGTACTGATTTTGAACGTCTAAATTATGAACATACCTGAGTGACGGCA
>NW_026079865.1:0-1229 GCF_006386435.1 Epinephelus moara | reverse complement strand
GAACAAGAGACAGGAGGAAGAGAGGTGACAGGAGGAGAACACAACCTGGACAAGACACATGAGGAGGAGGGGTGACAGGGGTAGACCAGCAACACAGCAGGAGACAGGAGGAGAGGTGAAAGGAGTAGACGAGCAACATGGACAAGTGACAGGAGGAGGAGAGGTGACGGGGGGGACCAGCAACATGAACAAGAGACAGGAGGAGGAGAGGTGACAGGGGGAGACCAGCAACATGAACAAGAGACAGGAGGAGGAGAGATGACAGGGGGAGACCAGCACCATGGACAAGAGATAGAAGGAGGACAGGTGACAGGGGGAAACCAGCAACATGAACAAGACACAGGAGGAGGAGAGGTGAAAGGGAGAGAACAGCAGCATGGACAAGAGACAGGAGGAGGAGAGGTGACAGGGGGAGACCAGCAACACACACAAGAGACAAGAGGAGGACAGGTGACAGGGGGACACCAGCAACATTGACAAGAGACAGGAGGAGGAGAGGTGAGAGGGGGAGACCAGCAGCATGGACAAGAGACATGAGGAGGAGGGGTGACAGGGGTAGCCCAGCAACACAGACAAGAGACAGGAGGAGGAGAGGTAACAGGGGTAGACCAGCAACCTGGACAAGAGACAGGAGGAGGAGAGGTGACAGGGGTAGACCAGCAACATGGACAAGAAACAGGAGGAGGAGAGGTGACAGGGGGAGACCAGCAACATGGACAAGAGACAGGAGGAGATGTGACAGGGGGAGACCATCAACCTGGACAAGAGACAGGAGGAGGAGAGGTGACAGGGGTAGACCAGCAGCATGGACAAGAGACAGGAGGAAGAGAGGGGACAGGGGGAGACCAGCAACATGGACAAGAGACAGGAGGAGATGTGACAGGGGGAGACCAGCAACCTGGACAAGAGACAGGAGGAAGAGAGGTGACAGGAGGAGAACACAACCTGGACAAGAGACATGAGGAGGAGGGGTGAAAGGGGTAGACCAGCAACACAGCAGGAGACAGGAGGAGAGGTGAAAGGGGTAGACAAGCAACATGGACAAGTGACAGGAGGAGGTGAGGTGACGGGGGGGACCAGCAACATGAACAAGAGACAGGAGGAGGAGAGATGACAGGGGGAGACCAGCAGCATGGACAAGAGATAGAAGGAGGAGAGGTGACAGGGGGAGACCAGCAACACAGACAAGAGACAGGAGGAGGACAGGTGACAGGCGGACACCAGCAACA
>NW_026079864.1:0-1059 GCF_006386435.1 Epinephelus moara | reverse complement strand
AACAACTGCAACCACAACAACTGCTGCTCCCACAGCTGAAGCCCCAACAACTGCTGCTCCAACAAATGCAGCCCCAACAACTGCGGCCCCAACTACTGTAGCACCGACAACTGCAGCCCCGACAACTGCAGCCCCCACAACTGCTGCTCCGACAACTGCAGCATCCACAACTGCAGCCCCCACTACTGCTGCTCCCACCACTGCAGCTTCAACAACTGCTGCCCCGACAACTGCAACTCCAACAACTGAAGTCCCCACAACTGCAACCCCCACAACTTCAGCTCCGACAAAACTGAAGTCCCCACAACTGCAACCCCCACAACTTCAGCTCCGACAACTGCAGCTTCCACAACTGCTGCTCCCACAACTGAAGCCCCCACAACTGCTGCTCTGACAACTGCAGCACCCACAACTGCAGCCACGACAACTGCAGCTCCAACAACTGCAGCACCCACAACTGCATTTCCAACAACTGCTGCTCCAACAACTGCAGCCCCGAGAACTACACCTCCAACAACTGCTGTTGCCACAACTGAAGCCCCAACAACTGCTGCTCCAACAACTGCAGCTCCCACAACTTCAGCCCCAACAACTGCAGCTCCCACAACTGCGGCTCCAACAACTGCAGCCCCAACAACTGCAGCTCCCACAACTGCTGCTCCGACAACTGCTGCCCCCACAACTCCAGCACCCACAACTGCAGCTCAAACAACTGCAACCACAACAACTGCTGCTCCCACAAGTGAAGCCCCAACAACTGCAGCTCCCACAACTGCGGCTCCAACAACTGCAGCCCCAACAACTGCAGCTCCCACAACTTCAGCTCCGACAACTGCAGCCAACTGCAGCTCCCACAACTTCAGCTCCGACAACTGCAGCTTCCACAACTGCGGCTCCAATAACTACGGCCCCAACAACTGCTGGTCAAACAACTACGGCCCCCACAACTGCGGCTCCAACAACTGCTGTCCCAACAACTGCAGCACCCACAACTGCAGCCCCCACAACTTCGACTCCAACAACTTCTGCCCCAACAACTGCACCACTCACAACTGCACC
>NW_026079863.1:1963-3058 GCF_006386435.1 Epinephelus moara | reverse complement strand
ACGCAGCCAAAACAGCATGCCACCTTAAACTATAAATAAAAGCTATAATTAAGCCTTGTATAGTGCTCAGGGTCCAATTCTACCCAATGTTGTTGTTTGTTTTAACAGTTTTTCTCAGTGGCTTTGGAGCATTTCTCACATCACTATTAACATTTGCACAACGGTTAGTGCATTTCTCAAAACAATTAGTACAAACTGCAAAACCTTGTTGATATCCAGCAGCAAGCAATTATTCATGTCAATGAAAGTGTGCTTCTCATAAAAAAAGTCCTGACACCATTGTTTATGAACAAGATAGTCAAATGGCTTTGTCATGTTTTCATTATGACACTTTACTCTCTAAGTGTTTTCCAATGCAAAAAAGTCAGATCTTTGTGAGACTACCTGAAAATGCTCAAGACAGCACTATTTGCACAGCCATTTGAAAACTACAGTAAAAGTTACACATTACTTCATTTAATGAGGTAACTGAATACAAGACACTGAATACATACGATTCACATTTTTACTGCATATGCTCTTTGCAATTTTAATTTCTTCACAGCATTGTGCAAAAGAAAAATACACACTTAGAAAGTCCCTTTGGCTAGAGCTGTGCACAAACAATATTATAGTCCATTGGAATTGTTCAATTTAGGTGACATTGTCTGGAAAAAAAGTGATAAAGAAATGTATAAAATTTGCTTGACAGATTTTGACAATTAGTTGAACATGTTTGAGTTTGAGTTTGAGTTTATTTATTTAAAACAGGGACAATACATATTAATGAACATATACATGTAAATATGCAAGATTATAGCCGACGGCTAATTTCCATCTTTAGTCCCTTCTGCAGGTTGATGTCAACAACATAAGATAATAAAATCAATAAAACCACAGTAACAACAAGTAGAACAGTTAGCCTTCATGGCCAGTATGAGCAGGAGGAGTAATTACAGAGAGAGAAAACGTGTCCTTGAAAACACAATAGGACAGAAAATAAAAAAGAGAAGCAAGAACAATGAAACAGTATAGTGGATCATGAAACATACAGGCCAAGGGTCAGGGGACCATACGTATTTCACTAGTGTTAAATGCTAAAATTAGATATCAAAG
>NW_026079863.1:0-1715 GCF_006386435.1 Epinephelus moara | reverse complement strand
TGATGCATGTGCAAAAGCATTTGCAATTTGTTAGAAGGAATGAGAAACTGCTGCCATGATGTGCACAAATGACTCAATGTTGTGGAGGTTGAACTAACAGTTATGAGACTTTTAATTCTGATCAGAGAAATGCACCAAAACAACTGAGAAAATATATATTATATTATTATTATATTACTAGATTTCAGCATTGAGGTAGTTACATACATAATCCAGACTAAAATCCATGGCCCCGAGTGTCTGCCGCTAGTGCGCATCTTAATGTGTCGGGGAGTGAGGTTTTACGCACAGCACTGTACCTGCTGGCTACCGCTACACTTAGGCATGCCAACCTAAAAACCTATTATTGGGAATCGTGAGAAAGCGACAGAGACACAGAGCATTCCCGTAACCATAGTAACTCTCTCGCTCCTGCCTGTGTGCGCACGGCATGAGAGGAGAGGAAGAGACGCTGACTGAGATTACTCGGAGCAGCATGCATGGGAATAAATTACAATATATAGATATGTGCTGTGCTGTGCTATGTGAATATAGTGACAATTTCAGCAAATATGAAAAAAAGTTATTTTTTATAAAAGTTACTAACTACAGATTTGAGAATTTATTGTGACCAAACCAGAGCTGGCAATTGTTGGAAAGATGAACCTAGATGGTTACTGTGAGTTTTATTTTGTTTATTTTGACTTTGAATGCGGTGTGTTTTATGATGATAAAATTACTGTTTATTTAAATAGAGTCATGGGGTTATAGTGGATAGTGATTATGGGACTGTTTCTGTTTCAACAAAATGGATCTTATTCTTTAATTACAAAGTCTGTCTCTCTAGGGATCCTTTCCATTAACTTGTCAGACACTTCAAATAACAATATGAGCCTGTCAGTGGAAAACAAGAACTTTTAGTGGGTGTAAGCTGAGGGTGCATCTGCTTAGAGTGGTTAGACTGCAGCCTGTGTCACTTAGACACAAAACATGGGAAAAGAGGGACCAGGTTGAAAAAAAATGAAGTAAGCATTTAATGGTACATCGTTAGCAGCATGGAAACTTGTTCTGCTCATGTCTACGTTCGTGCTTCAGAGACTACTTGGTAATATGTTTTCCATCTACCTGTTGACAGCTGGAGTGTAACAGGTCAGAGGGACTGTGAAAGCAACCATTCAGAGTACACTGAAAGAATCCAAGTCCCAGGAAGAAGCTGAATTACCCAAACTGCACAAGTGATTAGATTTAAATACACAAAATGACACTGATCAACAAATTTGATCTTAAAATAACAACACCAGCCTTGAAAACCAACATCAGTCCATTCTTCCTATGTGATGATTTGCTTTTTAGTGTGGCTGCAGTTGTGTAAGTCAATCAGTCTGGCAGGAGAAATAGGTCCCCATATTCCCAGCATGACATTGTTTTGTAACCTGTATTTTTAGGATTCTAATAGTGGTTTAGTTAAGAAATTTTCATGTTGTGGTGTTCGTTTGGCAGCTATCTGGAACTGATGGCCATGAGCGTGGTGAGAAATGCAGCTTTTCATAACTCTTAGCTAATATCCTCAGAATCTTTTTACCGTCAGCGGGGCAATGAATGTAAGGTTAGGCCAGAAGTGCAGGAGCAGCTGGAGGGCTTTATGTGCGTGATGTGCAGTCAAACACATCAAACCTGGTCATGAGAGAGATGCTCAAGAAGATTGTGGGAGAAGACAAAAATTTTGCTTGCCTACC
>NW_026079862.1:0-1508 GCF_006386435.1 Epinephelus moara | reverse complement strand
GTAAATTTGCAACAGTGGGTTTTACAGGGTTAATAAGGGTTAGGGTGCCTCAGTAATTACTCTGTTCATAAAGTGCCCTGTGTTTAACCGAAGACTAGATAGCTTTCACTCTCTTACTGTTACAGTTAACAAGGGTTGTACACTTCATGAGCATGGTGTGGGTTCTTTCTGCACATACTCATCGGCCCCACAGTGCATTGTGTCTCTTCATAGTCCACAGTGGCAGAGTTTTTGAGCCAAGCTAAATGCCATTAATATCACTATATTAGGGTTCTAATTTTTTTTGGTCAAAAAGAGCTGGAGATTGTGTCAGACCAGCTACCAGTCACGTGATGCAGTCATATGACCATCTTGCTTGAATATATTTCAGTGTGAACAGTCTGTTGGTATTTTCATACTGACATGTTTATTGTGTAGGCAGTATGCAGTACACACAAATTGAGTATGTAGTACGCAGTATACTAGTGTGTCATTTCAAACACAGACACTATTATAGCTCTCTTACAATTGAGCCCCTAACAACCAGCAGTGAGTCAGTACTGACTTGTATACATGCTACTGCAACCAGTCTGTTTGGTGTGACTACCCCTTTTTTTCACTCTTTCCAGTCCTTATGTGGTGTTAGTTAAAACGACACTATTCAACACTACAGCCAGATAAAACAGGGAACCTTTTTTTGTTGTGCATTAATACCATTTTTTCCCAAATAGTCTTGATGCATCTCTGGAGGACCAGTCTATTGTTGTTTGTATGTCTACTCACATTATGTCTACTGTTTATGTCCTATGTTACTGCTTCTGTCATGTTGTTTTGATTTGTCCCTGTCACTCTGTTTCACCAATAAAAAAAATAAAAATAAAAAAAGACTCACATCCTGTCCCATATGATGTCAATTTAATAAAAATGTTATCAGACCCATAAAAAAAAAAAAAATACACCAGAGCCTCCCTTCAGTGCAACTTATAGTCCTGGCACTTTAAAGGGATAGTTCAACATTTTGGCAAATTCACCTATTGCCGTAATTCCTATATAGTGGGGTAGATAAGCAAAACTAGGGATGTAACGATTACTGATATTACGGTAAATTTCGGTTAATTTTTACACGGTAAGAATTACCTTTTATGTTTAAATTAATTGCATTATCGCGGTGGATTATCAGGATATGTAATAACAGCCTCATTCAAGTCTCGCGATGCAGGCGCTGCGTGAATGTGTACCATGTGTAAACACAAAGAATGAAAACATGGCGGAAGGTGGTGATAGCGGCACGCAGGACATTTTCCCCCCAACTAAACACCCAGAGTCTGAGGTCTGGGCGTACTTTGGGTTTCTGAAGAATGCCGAGGGACAGCTGGTGGAGGACAACTATCCTGCGTGCAGAACATGCAGAAAGAAAGTTGCTGCAAAGGGTAGCAACACTACACATCTGTTGGCTCATCTCCGTGACCATCATCCACAGCTTTACAGCCAATGCAAGTTCAATCAATCAATCAATCAATTTTATTTAT
>NW_026079861.1:0-1266 GCF_006386435.1 Epinephelus moara | reverse complement strand
GACTCTCTGTTCCTCATCTCTCTGCTGTTTCTGCCCTTGAAAAGTTTCTCAAAAGTCTTTGTGCTCATAAATAGATGCAGGCTGCCCTCTGCTGGCTGTCCAGGTTCACAACAACTTCATGTTGACATGAGATTTATTTTGTATTTGGCCTTTGGCTCTTTTCATGATCAGCATGTCAGTCTCAAATTTGTCTGTATGTGGCCCATGAACTAAAATGAATTTGACACCCCTGCTGTGAACTTTGTTTCTCTGCAGGTTGATGAAGTTTCTGCAGATTCATTGTTAATTTCTAAATTTTCAGCATCAACAGAGGACTGAACAGAGAACAGGTGAGTCCATATGAGTCCAGCTGAGTTAAGCCAGCTGGCTTGACGAGCATCTTTGGCTCCTTTTGTCATCACTTTCCATCATCTGCAGTGTCTTAGTGTGCAGCCTGTTCCACTGACTCTGCAGGTGATAGAGGAGCTGATCATGTGACCTTCATTTGCATGTTACATATTATACAGTAAACCTGCCTTATCAAGGCTTTTTAATGGATCATCTGCATGCTTCAGTTTAAGTTGGCACATTTAAAGGGATAACAGTCCCTGAAAGATCAAAGCTTCTTGAAACAGACACGATTATATCACAGTTCATGCTTAAGGGCCAAGATACAAGACCACCCTGTAGCTCATCTAAACATGATGGATTAAGAGTCAGCAGCAAAACTGATAAATGAGAAGTGAGAGAAATTAGAGCAAACTTTTGCCTGGCTTTGGGATAGGTTGTTTCAGAAGAGAAATATCTAGATTTTCTGAAATGGGATATAAACAACAGGTAATTAAACAACAAGAACTGGGAAATGAGAGAATAAGTTCCTGCTCCAAACTAAAAATGGGAAAAAATATACTTTAAAAAGAGAAACAGAGATCACAATAAGGTTTGTGCTTGGTGAGGTTACTGTCAGCTCTGTGTTCAGTGGTCTGTGTCAGAGTCTCTTCCTCTTCAGCAGCTGCAGTCCGTTCCTGCTGTAACAGCTCAGTGTCTCTGCAGTCTGACTGAGGGAGGTTTTTGTACGGTGACAAATCACTGTGTGAACACACCAGCACTGTTTATGCTGTGTAGACTCTGACAGTAATAAACTGCTGCATCTTCAGTCTGAACTCCACTGATGGTNCTGTAACAGCTCAGTGTCTCTGCAGTCTGACTGAGGGAGGTTTTTGTACGGCGATAAATCACTGTGTGAACACATCAGCACTGTTGATGAAGTGGAAACTCTGACAGTAA
>NW_026079860.1:0-1906 GCF_006386435.1 Epinephelus moara | reverse complement strand
GTACTCCAATTGCCTCCACAGTCACCAGATCTCAGTCTGATAGAGCGCCTTTGGGATGTGGTGGAACGGGAGATTCTCATCATGGCTGTGCTGACAATCTCCCCTCTCTAGGGTAGGGGGAGGTAAAGTGTACGGCCCGGTCCAGCAGGGAAGAGTTGAGTCTGCACAGATGTCTCTCCTCGGCTCTGCCTTCACTTTGCTCCTCCTTACTTTTCTATTCATCTAACCTTAACCCTTTTGCTCTCACTCACAAACCCCCAGACAGCACTATCACTCTCAGTCATAGTCTCAGTATGTGCATCAAAAAAACTGAACTAAACTAAAATTAATCACAAAAAAGGCAAGACAATCAGGCTGAAAGCTGTGCGATATAATCCTAAACCATAAAATGTCACAGAACACTCATCTTGTGTCTCTTTGTGGTCGTTCGGCTTCTCTTGAGCCCTATTTGCACCTATTTGACTGGTATTACCTGCAGGCCTCATATGATTTGTAATAACTGTGGTGGTCTTCTGTGACTTTAATTTGTGAGTGGCGGTATCGTGTTAAGTTGCTGTGAGCTGTAAATGTATCGCTTCCAGTCAGTCAGTGTGCAGTGTGCTTCTGGAAACCAAAACGTGCCCAGAAATACCCTGCACACTGACTGACAAGAAAACCAACCATCCAACCAACAAATAAAAAACAACAGCTTGAGTTGAAGAATCTCAGTCATCTGGGGAGTCTCTATCTGATGATTCAAACCTCAGTTTCGGGGGGCAGTCCTAGTCCTGTGCAATAGGGCTTTAGAGGTAGATTTGCATTTCTTTGTTGTTGTTTGTTTTTTATCATGTGTCTCTTTGTAGTTGTTTGGTCTCTCCTTGAAGTCCTTTTGCATGTTTTTGAGGTCATTTGGCATCTACTTGTGTTCTTTTTGGTGTCTTTTTTAGTTGTTTTGTGTCTCTGTGTAGTGGTTCTGTGCCTTTGTGGTTGTTTTGTGTCTCCTTGAAGTCCGTTTGTGTCTCCATGAGATGATTTGGCATCTCTCTGTGTTCTTTTTGGTGTCTCTTTTGGTTGTTTTGTGCCTCTTGGTAGGCATTTTGTGTCTCATTGTAATCGTTCTGCACCTCTTTGTGGTTGTTTTGTGTCTTCTTGAAGTCCTTTTGTGTCTCTTTGAGGTCATTTGGCATCTCCCTGTGTTCTTTTTGGTGTCTTTTTTAGTTGTTTTGTGTCTTCTGTAGTGGTTCTGCACCTCTTTGTGGTTGTTTTGTGTCTCCTTGAAGTCCTTTTGTGTCTCGTTGAAGTCATTTGGCGTATCCCTGTGTTCTTTTTGGTGTCTCTTTTGGTCGTTTTGTGCCTCTTGGTAGGCATTTTTTATGTCTCCTTGTAGGCATTTTGTGTCTCACAGTAGTTGTTCTGCACCTCTTTGACATTGTTTTGTGTCTCCTTGAAGTCCTTTTGTGTCTCTTTGAAGTCATTTGGCGTCTCCCTGTGTTCTTTTTGGTGTCTCATTTGGTCATTTTGTGTCTCATTGTAGTTGTTCCGCACCTTTTTGTGGTTGTTTTGTGTGTCCTTGAAGTCTGTTTGTGTCTCCATGAGATGATTTGGCATCTCTCTTTGTTCTTTTTGGTGTCTCTTTTGGTCGTTTTGTGTCTCTTGGTAGGCATTTTGTGTCTCACTGTAGTCGTTCCGCACCTCTTTGATGTTGTTTTGTGTCTCCTTAAAGTCCTTTTGTGTCTCTTTGAAGTCATTTGGCATCTTCCTGTGTTCTTTTTGGTGTCTCTTTTAGTCGTTTTGAGTCTCATGATAGTCGTTCTGCACCTCTTTGTGGTTGTTTTGTGTCTCCTTGAAGTCCTTTTGTGTCTCTTTGAAGTCATTTGGCATCTCCCTGTGTTCTTTTTGGTGTCTTTTTTGGTTGTTTTGTGTCTCT
>NW_026079859.1:0-1368 GCF_006386435.1 Epinephelus moara | reverse complement strand
ATAGGTAATTCCTTCAAAAGCAAATCGCTCTGTGAAAGCTCCAGCCTTTCTCGCTACAACACCATCGAGTGCCTGGGAGGTTATAATGGCTGATGACGATTTCATTTTTACCATCCACGGAGGAGGAGTTCTAGATAAACAGAAACATTCAGATCTATGGTCTCCAGCGACATCCTGTGGTGACTCTTGGGTAATTTTGACTTGTACTTTGTCAGATAATTTCCAATAGTTTTCCACAAACACTTGTCGCAGGGCCACAAATGCAGTAACCTCGCATGATGTTTGGCCTCAAACCGTGAACAACCCACATATACACGTATTAATACCAGTGTTTAGGATTTGAACATAAGGCTGAATATTCAGAGTGTACCAGCCAAGTATTTATTGGCATTTTCAAAGCCAGACAAGTCACCTCAAACTTAAAAAAAAACAATCAATAAATTCAAGAAATCAAAGATTAAAACAATTACTCACGGAGTTGAAATACAACATGAAGTTATTTTTTTAAGAAATGCTAATACTAACAATAACAATGACACATTAAAGGCGCTTCTTTTTTTAATTAAGACGACGTAGAAAACCTATTTTACGAGACCGACGTCAGTGCCACGGAGAGCGCCATTTCATAAAATGTTGAATTCTGAGGAGCTATTTTACCTCAATGTTACAATTTTATTTCAGGACACGTTGACAGTGACACCAATGATCGTTACGTTCAGCACAATGAGAGGCTGCTTCATTACAAGTAACAACCTAATGACGTCACATTGCCCAAAAGTTAAGACTTTTCCCGAGGGCATAGAGGAGCAGGCTCAAGGTTTAGTGATATGAAAGGCCGAGGTTGCGGGAGCTTAATTCAGTACCAACTTCAGCGCCGTCTGAAGTCAGACAGAAGTGTCATCATTTCAGTCTCCCTGAGTATGTTCCGAGAGGATTTTCAAACGACTCTCTTCACTTCTACACATCGCCCAAAAAGATGAGAAGGAATAACTTTGCTATTTGAATATTGCTGAGACGCAGATGTTTTGAAAAATGGTAGCCTTAATTACATATTTTGGTGCGTGTTACTAGGGAAATGCATAGGTTGAAGACGAGAGCAAACAAAATTCAGAAAGGACTACGAGTTCAGCTGCTACTTTTGGCTGTAGTAAAGTAACTTGATCTCCATTAACGCTGGTAATTACCATTGAATATAACAGCATTGACTTCACATTCACCAAGGCTTGCATACAATGGTATAACAAAGTGCATGCTGGTAGTCATAAAAAAGCCATATCATATAATTACATTTCAGTTAAAGTGTTTTTCAACCCCAAACAATTACTGAAAAATCGACTGAAAAGTATAGCCTACCTTTTCTTTGTTGGG
>NW_026079858.1:2515-3556 GCF_006386435.1 Epinephelus moara | reverse complement strand
CTACTGTATTTTAACCTCAACGTCTTTTCAAGTGTAAATCACCAAACGTATTATTACTGGGTCAGACTGTGAGTTTACAGTCATGCCTTTATGTCTTTGATCTATAGCCTAGCCTATATGTTTTAAATCTTCTGCCTCCTGTGTTTTTCCCCATCAGATTAAATCTGAACAAATATATTATTGTATATAATTAATATAATGTAATGTATCTACAGCCTGATACACGGTCAGATGCCACCACTTTATCTTCATTAAGGAAATGTAAGTCTGATAAATGATGAATAAACTTTTTATTAACTTTATGGTTAACTTATTGACACTTTCCTCGCTCTGACTCAGGCTCTTCTTTTAAAGATAAACGTGCACCGTCTGCTACACATGCATTAATATCTCTGCATCCACTGGATTAAAATGGAGGCGCTGTCTTTTATTTACCTGTTGCCATGGTGAATCGTGGAGTCGGAGCTCCATTGATGATGGCTTTTTATTGTCGGTTTAACTCAGAGTAAACATACTCAGAGTTGACTGAACTAACTCAAATCAGCTGTTCTGGAACCGGTAACTTCCCATCTCAGGGTAAATCAACTCAGAGTTCAGGGTTAGACTCCTACCTGGAATACCCCTCTGGCCAGGCCAGAAATGTGTTTTGCCAGTAAAAACTTCATCCAGTACAGCACTGTCTGTAGCAGTAGCACTGCTACAGTTTTTGTTTACAAAGTATGTTTACATGCATTCATTGCACTGCCTGGCCACTAATAATTTTTTTTTGCCAGTAAAATGTTTTCATCCAGTATGGTGGCACTGTCTGTAGTAGCACAACTACAGTTTAAGTTTACATTTAGTCTTTGATCTAGCATATTATATTTGTTGCAGTTTAGAGTAGGGATGCACCGAAATGAAAATTTGTGGCCGAAGCTGAATAAAATTAAACGCATGGCCGAATACCGAGTACCGAATACCGAATATCGTTGTTTAGTTTTTCATTAGTTTTTGCAGATGAACCCCCTCCAGATTAGTGTTGTCACGGTACCAAAATTGGAT
>NW_026079858.1:0-884 GCF_006386435.1 Epinephelus moara | reverse complement strand
AAGAAAAGATGAGGGCCAACACACTGTAAACTTGTGATTAAGGTGACATTTTTCAGTCCATAGACATACAAGCTTTATATTTTTGCGTTCAGAACAAATTTATCTATCTGGTGATGCTTTCAGATTGAAGATGGGACCCACGGTTTGGAATCTGGAAGGATTTGTTTGAGAAACTTTCAACCCATTCTGCTGTCTGTGTGAGCTGCAGCTCTCATTAATTAGCATAACAAAAGCTTCACTCTGACAGTCTGTGTGTCANTTTTTTTTGGAATTCTGCTTATTTAAACAGACTTTTGTAATATCTGACTGTTGCTGATCATTGGTGATTTTTTTCAGAGCTGTACGAGCCCTGGAAAGGGTGGTCCCCGCAGGTGACAATCCTGACCAATGGTCTCTCAAGTTATGGCACGGGAGTCTGTGTGTGTGTGTATGTGTGTGGTCTCACACACATGAAAGTATAACATTTACCAAACTGTCCAGCTCATGGTGCTCATTCCAAAAACTTTGAAAGAAATGCCTGATACCAAAAACCTGTAAATACAAGATGTCCTGGTGAAACTCTTTTACCTCATGAAGAATTGGAATACATGTAGTCCTGCCCACTTTCTCCACTGACATTAACTAGTATATATTTGTGTGTGATTGCTACACTTAGATCCTCACAACAGCCAGTACACATCACTCAAGCTTTCACTAGGTCACATGATTTCAAATGAACATGGATGTGTTGTTTGATCATCACACATGTCAAAGTTTCATTAGGTCACATGGCTTATGTCTACAACTTTCAAAATATATGCTCACACCACCTTCATAAGAACCCTTTACAGTTTTTAAAATTGAGTTTGACTTATGATTCTGGCTGTTGTGGTACAATATGTTGA
>NW_026079857.1:0-1736 GCF_006386435.1 Epinephelus moara | reverse complement strand
TGCAGCATACAACACTTTTAGACTCACATTTGGAGAAGGAGAAACTCTCCAATACAAGTGTTCATGAGCTCAGACTCAGAGTCTACAGCCAGGCAACAGCTCTGTGAGGCTGTAACACAGGCAGGTTACACTGGTCTCACACTTTAGATAAGAGACAGACTGTACACAAGATGATGTGTGTCTTTAATCTCGTCTTATTTTCTGTATATACCCATGAAATTATGATACAAGTCAAAACTATCATTTATGTAAACATGCAGATGTTATGGTCTTTGTATGAGGGTGACGTGATGCTTGAGTTGACATACCTGAGCTGTTTGCTCCAGACCCACTGTTACCAGTCACTGATGAAAATGAAAACAGACGACATTAGTCACTGACACACGAGAACATATTCTTGCATAACTTAACATTCATTTCACGTAACTGAACTAAAGTAAAAATCAATTTTAAAAAACTGATGAGATCTCAGACACAGCATTTCAAATAATACATTTCTGATATAAAAAAATAAAAAATGATCGAAAAACTTTTTTTGTTTTGAAGTGCTGTACATTCAATGATAAACCGACCAGAAATCAGGATCGGAATGAGAAAAAGTTTTATTGCCAAGATGGTTTTGCACAAATAAGGAATTAGTCTTTGTGTTTTGTTGCATTGTGCAGTGTGTGTTTACTGTACTGAGACAAACAGCCTGTTTACACTAAGTATTTCTGCTGCATCCAGCTGTTGGGAAGCTGCTGCATGGCTGGTAGAAATACACTCACACTGGGCTGCCTTCTGCAAATCACATTAAACAGCACCTATGATTTGGTGAACTGTGCAGTGCAGCATTTACATTTTCTTTCAATTTCTTCAGTGAAATTTTCTGAAAAACTGAGCAAAGCAGTAAAGTGATTCTGAGGACCCCAACCAAACACACTCCTCTCCCTGACTGTATACTGAGATCCTCCTCATGAGGACCCTTCTCATGAGGAGGATCTCAGTACGCAGTCAGTGGCGNATTTCTTCAGTGAAATTTTCTGAAAAACTGAGCAAAGCAGAGAAGTGATTCTGAGGTCCCCAACCAAACACACTCCTCTCCCTGACTGTATACTGAGGTCTTATTCGTGAAAAGGGACGATCCTGGCGACACCTACTGAAAATGTGTTTGACTTCCTGACAAGGACACAGTCACACAGCTCTCACTCGGGTCACATGAGGACAGGTGAATGTAAGCCTTCACCAAGTCCACAAAGCACATCTAAACTGGGAGGGCAAACTCCCACGACTCCTCCAGTAACCCTGCAAGGGTGAGGAGCTGGTCCACTGTTCCACGGCCAGGATGCAATCTGCCTTGCTCCTCCTGGATCTGAGGTTCAACCATCCAGCAGTCTGGAATAAACATTCTAGAGAAGCTGAGCAGTGTGACCCCCCGATGACTGGAGCACAAGTAGAGTTTTGATGAATAATCATCTGTAATGTGGACATAATGGGCTCTCGTTTCGCAGACCGGGCGAGGCGGGGGCGCAGCGCACCTGTGCTTCGCCAACTGGGTGTGGCTAGGCAGATTTTGCAAGTTTGGCACACCGTGTGCACTGGCGCAACTACTCGTCTGTCCCACCTCCGTCCCTCCTACCTGCACAAGTCGGAAAGAGGGAGGAGAGAAGGCGTGGAGTGGGTATTACACACATCACACCAATCAAATGAGCCCCTCTCCCCGTCTTAAATGCGCCGCGCGAAGGTGTAATGAGAGT
>NW_026079856.1:7679-10620 GCF_006386435.1 Epinephelus moara | reverse complement strand
AATGGTCAAGCTCGGTCATATCTTAGAGAGCTCAGTGTTGACCTCCACGCAACACTGAAAAGGCGTGTCAGCTAAGACAGCCCAACAGTGACCAGAGCCTCCAGTCAGCTGAATGGAAAGAACAAGGTCTGAGCCATCAACACGTACGCCCTGCCAGT
The DNA here is from genome assembly GCF_006386435.1 of Epinephelus moara. NCBI lineage: Eukaryota > Metazoa > Chordata > Actinopteri > Perciformes > Serranidae > Epinephelus > Epinephelus moara. The sequence continues at coordinate 10,462 of NW_026079856.1, read as the reverse complement.
CATCAGATACCCTGCTGGTATAATAAGCTGGCCAAAGGAGGAGATGGAGGCCACTGATATCAAGACAAGGAAGCCTCTCACAATGCATGGAGGGTTTCATCCCAAGCCCAGCACCCTGAGACTGTACGCTAAGTGGAACGAGGGAGGCCGAGGACTGGTGAGCGTCAGAGCCACTGTCCAGGATGAAACAACCAAGATCCAGGAATACATCAGGAAGATGGCCCCCAAAGATAAGCTGCTAAGTGAATACCTCAGGTAGCAGAAACCCAAGAATGCAGGAGAGGAGGATGAACCATCATGGTAGGACAAGCCCCTGCATGGCATGTACCACCGACAGACTGATGATGTGGCCGGCATCAAGAAATCCTACTAGTGGCTGAAAAAGGCTGGACTAATCAGGGCAGCACAAGAACAGGCACTTAGTATAAGGTCAATAGAAGCAGGAGTCCAGACAGGACCCCAGTTGCAGGCTGTGCAAAGATGCTCCTGAGACAGTTCAGCACATTATAGCAGGGTTTAAGATGCAGGCAGGAAAAGCATACATGGGACGCCATAACCAAGTGGCTAGCATAGTGTACAGGAACATCTGCTCTGAGTATGGGTTGGAAGTCCCAAGGTCACAATGGCAGACACGTCCTAAGGTGGTTGAGATTGACCGAGCTAAGATCCTGTGGCAAACTAGTGATGGCTAACCAACCAGACATTGTGCTGATGGACAAAGAACAAAGGAGGCAGTGGTGATAGATGTAACAATTTCGAGCGACAGCAACATCAGAGAAGAGGAACACAAGAAGCTGGAATAATACCAAGGGCTTAAGGAGGAGCTAGAAAAGATGCGAGAAGTAAGGGCAACAGTGGTGCCAGGTGTTATCGGAGCACTCAGGGCTGTGACCCCCAAACTGGGAGAGTGGCTCCAGCAGATTCCAGGTACAACATCTGAGGTCTCTGTCCAGAAGAGCGCAGTCCTAGGAATAGCTAAGATACTGTGCAGAACCCTTAAACTCCCAGGCCTCTGGAGGACACGAGCTTGAGGGAGATACAGATATATTGGCCAATACACATATATATATATATATATATCTATATCTATATATATATATATATGTATTGGCCAATATATCTGTATTGAAAATGTTTTACTCCCTTATATTGGTATCAGCATCGACCCCAAAAATATGAGGGGCCGTACAAGCCATAATTCATTCTGGCCCTCTCACACACATACATTCTCCTTACACATACATATATTTTCTCTCTCACACACATACATTCTCCTTTCACATACATATATTTTCTCTCTCACACACATACATTCTCCTTACACATACATATATTTTCACTCTCACACACATACATTCTCCCTTCACATACATACATTTTCACTCTTCTTTCACATACATATATTTTCACTCTTCTTTCACATACATTTATTTTCACTCTCACATATATATACACTTTACTTTTCAACACATACACATAGGCTGCGGTCGGAAAGTCTTTTTTGCTTCGGAAGGTTCCTAGCTGAGTGAAATGACCCGGAAGTAGTTTAGTGGCCGCCATGATAACAGCTGTTCCAATTCTCTAAACACTAAGGAAAGGAGGTTCAATGCTTCCTTTCAGATCTCCTTTAGCATAGGATACATCGGACCTTCCTAAACGATAGGAAAGGAGATAATTCCATCCCACAAGTCATTGCGGCGGCAATATTTACGCACCATTCACAAACTCAAATGATTGGGAAAGAAAAAGATCAACATGACCGAGAAAGGAAGGAGATCACCATCTAAGTTACCGCTGTTTATGAAGCATTATACATCTCATAACTTGTTCATATATATTTTTTCAACTTTCAACATTATGTTAAACTTAGATGCAAATTATAAATGTTTCGCTACTATTGGTGTACCCTCCGTCCACAGCTTTGTTTGACTTGTTTTACAACAGGATAAACAAATATACAAATATACAAATATACAATGCATCATTTTAATTTTCCGATTTTCGTGTGAATGAGAAAAAACGGAAATCCACGTGCTTTTCCCATTTTCGTCTTCAAATGGCTAACTGATATAGAAATTAAACCAAAACCAGAAACCTACTTGTTTTTCGCCTTTATTGTTATATCTATATTATCTGCCCCTACTGCATCTCAAAACATTGGCATCGGCTACGCTTATGGCCTAGATAGATAGATAGTATTATCTAGACCTGCTCTATGTGTAAAGTGCCCTGAGATGACTTTTGTTGTGATTTGGCAGTATAAAAATAAAATTGAATCTAAAAAAATAGATAATCAATGAAGTAACGTTGCTGTGCGTAAATGCGCATATACTTGGCGTATCTCGAGATTTAAATAATCAATGACGTTACTGCTTCCCACTTTTTATTCCCCTGTACAGTGTTTCCCTGCAGAGCTACAGTGGAAGGATCATAACAAAAAATACAAAAGACTGTAACGTTAAAAGATATCTGCCTGAGGTTATTAAATACCTGCAGCGAGCACCCCACCCCGCAGCAGAAACAATAAGCACGTTTCCCCATAAAGAGAGACGCTGTGCGCATTTACGCACAAGGCACAGCAGCGTCCCTTTTATCATTAATATTATTATTATTTATTATTTATCTGTCTATCTATGCAGTAGGGGCACATACAGGGGCGTCGTTTCAGCAAAAGCTAAGGTATGGCAATATGACATGACGTCACAGAGCTACTGATGATGGAGTTTCAAAAATATGAACTTATATAAAACTTCACTTTGGTCTTTGACCTGTCAGAAGTACAT
>NW_026079856.1:0-6546 GCF_006386435.1 Epinephelus moara | reverse complement strand
TATGGGCACATAATATTGATTTAACAATAAAGGCCAAACACAAGTTAATTACTGGTTGTGGTCTAATTTCTACTCCAATTGCCCATTTGAAGAAGAAAATGGAAAAAGCACGTGGATTTCCATTATTTTTTTTATTCACACGGAAAAAAGAAATAATGCATTTAATATTTGTTTATCCTGTTATAAAACAAACAAGCTGAACACAGCTGTGGACGGAGGGGACACGCACCATAACATATGCTCAGTTTGCATCAGTCATTTATTCATTTGAGCGTTGTTGTATTGCCAGCCTTTGGTAATATCATTAATTCATTTTACTACTTGGGATTCAGATGGGTGAGTGTGACAATTCTCAATGTGACAATTTCGTTTCAGCTTGTGGCTGGTAGCCTATATTCCTTTTTTTAATTCAATTCCAGCCTTAGTAATTAAACAATATCTTTCACCGTGTTGTCCACGTTTATATATCCTACATGAAACAACACGATGAGAACGTGTGCATTTTGTAGTCCATCTTCAGAACACTGTAGTTTCACCACAGCAGACCCACGTCAATAACATCCTTCTCAGCCACTCACAGCGCGATAAATTCTTCTTCTTCGTTTGGTTTTATGTCGCGTTGCAACCATTGCTCATTAGGTGTATACCGCCACCTACTGTACCGGAGTATGTAGACGATAAATGGACTGCCTTCCGTTTCCACTATACTCACCAAAATATATGAATGTGTGAGTGAATATGTATAAATGTGTGAGTAAAAATATATGAATGTGTGCGTGAAAATGTATAAATATGAGAGTGAAAATATATGTATGTGTAAGGAGAATGTATGTGTGTGAGAGGGTGAGAATGAATTATGTCTTGTACGGCCCCTCATACAAAAATCCAAAATCTGTCGGGCGCTAGTTTTTAGCCAATAACTGTATACACAGCCCACTCATGAAAATCAACTTTTAGTTTAAGTGTACATACATACACGAATATTTTCATTGCTCTACCTGTCAGACAGCCCAGGAGTTCAGAGCACTCTGGCAAAAACACCAGGTGCCTAGAGCGCAGAAATGCCAGGTGTGTAGCAGCGCAAAAACAGTGAGTCATTCTCATCAAAAACAATTACAAAAAGCTGCGTTCAGCTGCTAAATCACTTTCTGTGTGATCGGAGCCTGCACTTGAATTTTTTTTTAGTTGGGACTTTTTTAGAGGGGTAAAATACATTTTGCTGTGGCCCCATCTACAACAGTAAAATGTGTAGCTTCCATGCCAGTAGATTTGGTTTATTAAAGAGATGAGCACAGCAGCGCATTACATAAAATAAGCACAGCAGAACCATCAAATAGGTTGGACCATCGTATTTAACTACATATTTAAATGTTATGGCTGACAAGTGAAATAGATAAGTTTGCAGATTTTACATATCTCGGCCTATACATCATGGTGATTTGGTCAATAGACCGTTTCAGTGGAATTGCATTGCCAGGCAACAAATTGGGTCCATACACTGCAAACACAGACCTGTGTTTATGATGTCAAGTTTAAAACAGTCTATAAGATACATATATATATATATATATATATATGTGTGTGTGTGTGTGTGTGTATGTATATATATATATATATATATATATATATGATAGATGTACGAATAAGCCGTGTTTGATGTGTGTTCTCACCAGAACAACTAACAACAATCACTATTTTCTTTAGTGCTCATGAAATGACAAATTGGTCAAAATCCTCTCTTCTCATTATATTTCTATGGTTACAATACCTTAAAACAAGATGATTCTTTATATTAAGTACTGAATGATGATCTACAGCATCCATTTTTATAAAGGCAGTAACTGCTGCTCTCTCAAGCACAGCTAATTGATCAGATCAACACTGGTGCTGATGTTTTTATATAAGTACACATTTGATCTGTGTTCACTGCTGTCTTAATTGAAAAAGAGCACTGGGGATCTATTGTAGTTGTCCGTGTGTTGTTAAACTGCGATTACAAGCTGCACTGCTGGGTTTTCCGACTTTACTGCCTTTAGTGATCAGACAACAGAAGCAGTAATTAAGTGACTGCAAACATGAACACTGTCTGTTGTTTGCAAAGGCTTACTGATGATGAAATGAGCCCTAGAGAAGCTATCAGTGCTTCCAGCTAGAAAAACACACATAGCACCGTTTGGTGATGCTGATAACATGCTGTTTGATTTGATTCTGCTTGAATAAGTACTGAGAAGAGTCCCGAAGTTATTCTAAGAATGTAGAATGTTGTGTCATGTGCATAAATCCTCACATGTGCAAGTAAGATTCATATACTTCCATCACAAGGAAATAAACTAATTAAAAAAAAAAATGCGTAGCACACCAGTGGGTCCCTCTGCCTGAGAGAACTTGTTTTACAGCAAAGAAAACAAATTCCTGGAAGGATATCAAAGGAAAACTTAACACTGAAGAGCTGCTTTCTGGTGGGAGTTGCTACAACATTGCAGAGGGCATCGGGCTGCATCCCAGCAGCAGAGTCCTGCACTGGGTCGGGTACGGGTACCCGCAAAAACAGCTGATTTGTGGGTGATTTTTAAAAAAACATTTTTTCCCGGGTTCAGATCTGGGTGGAAAAAATAATATGTGGGTCGGATCGCGGGTTTTAGATAAACACATCAGTCTGGTAAACTACAGATAACTATCTTGTTCATTATTTACTCTCTGAGGATCACCTCCGCTATTTCGCCACGGTCATTGGTTCAGCTGTTTACACGCGTTTCATCTAATAACACAATTTGTGATTGGACGACAGAATCAACATGGCTGCCACTGTCTAACAAGCGCCGCTTCCAAAACAGTAAATAATTATTTAGGTATTTGAGAAATAAGTGGATAAAACGTACAACTATCACTTTATAATGTTTCTGAAGTGTTTCCCTGATGGATTACTTCTCTCCTCGATGGATTCTAAAAACACGTGACGGCTCGTAACTGCTGAACGCCGCTCTGGACAGAAAGTAAGTCTATTATTACACATGTAAAGTTCCTTTACATAGATTAAAAGTTTAAAAGCATTAAACGTAACAAACGAGTGCTTTTACACTCGTATGGGAGAAGAACACAGAGGGTTGATGATGGAGCTAAAGTTAGGTTTTTATTGTGAGAGCTGCTTCATTCAGGTCGTTGTGTACTTACTGGCACCTTAACTGTGGCGATATGCTGTTCAATATTCAGCCAATAGGCTCGTTCGAGATGAACTGCGCCTCGCCTGGAAAGTAGACGAGAGCAGGCGGCCGCAGCGGGGGGCGGTGACAAAAAGCCGCAGTGAAGTCGGACAGTTTCCCGACAGTTTCCAGCAGCCTTCAGTCCGTACAGGAAGTTACAGACACACTTACATCCTGTCTGGAATGATGTCAGTTCATTAAAAAAGTGATCAGACCCATTTATCAGTTTGTTTTCACCATCAGTCACACAACATGTTTTCTGTTCACAGAATAAACCTTCAGGTCAGACAAATACAATCTTAATCTCTAGAATTCAACACAAATGAGTAGTTTATCTAAAACGTCATCTTGTTGAGTCGACATCTGAACCAATCAGCTGTTAGATCAGATGAGAGCCAGGCGGTGCAGTTGGTGGAGAGCAACTGCAGCGCCTGGTTCTAAAAACTGCGGCCGCCTCGCTCTCGCGGCTTTATCGCCGTCCACTCTTGTAATACGTCAGAGCAAGTCGGGATGAAGTCGGACACAAAACTAACCGGCATGCATTGTGCGCTGATCGCCGGTGATCGAATCTGCGCAGGACTGGCTCATCTCGAACGAACCTAATATGACCCAAAATGATTACTTTAAATCCGAGTTACGGGTCGGGCTGCGGGTCGTGTTTCAACGGGTCGGACCGGGTTGCGGTACTAATTGGCCTGATGCGCGGGTTTGCGGTTCGGGTGCGGGTTTGTATATCGCCGGGTCGGGTCAGGGTGGATCTTGAAAACTGGACCCGTGCAGGACTCTGCCCAGCAGGGACTGAAGTCTGAAGTCTGGAGGAAGACAGCAGCCCATTTATCATGCATTAAGGTCTCATGGTAGCAGTATTAGACTTCCTTGTTTTGTATATACACTTCCTGTTCTCCACCATTTGTAAAGTTACATGCACCTTCGCTGAACCTGTAACAGCATAAGTGTTACCTAGTTCCACTAGTAACCACAAGACATTGAAGAGACTAAACCAGGAAGCATCTAGAGAGAGCATACCTCTGTTAGTGTGGTTCAGTCATCTAAATGTGTTCATTAAATAACATAAAAAAGTTTGTGAAAAAAAAGAAAAAAAAAAGAGAAATATCTGAGAGGCAAACCGTAAAAACAAGTCTTACTGCTGCTCGAGCAAGTGACACTTTTCTACTCAGTGCAGCATTTATTCAAACAACCGCTGTAACGAGGGAGTCAATAAAGCAGTCTATTTTACAACGCATTCATTTTTAGGAGAACCATTTTTGGTTCTTTTGATTACAAATTGGACACTTATGGACTAAAGGAATATAAAAAATAGAGGAATGGACACACTCGGACTTTAGAAGTGCTTCAGAGGTAGAAAGTCACCACTTGTTTATTCTCTCTTGTTTACCATGCCAGTATGTCTGTTTTTTTTAAGAAAGTGAATAATTTAATTGTGGAGAGTCTTTCAAACTTTCAAACTTTTATATTTGTATGAGTTATATAAGCAGCTGACATTAGCTTAAGCATGTAGCCAACAACACGGTGGTTTTGCGTCCAAAGAATTTCCATAAAAATGACCTGCTTTGCAGTGTCAATGGCAACAAGACCTGTTGTTTCACTGAGACCTGCGTCTGTCAATAAGTGTAGCAAATGTGTAAATGTGGGGCTCAGCTTTTAATTGAAGTTTTACAGTACCCAAAATTTCGAACGGTTTGTTGGCATCCCAGCATGCCGAACTGCTAACTCTGTCAAATACACCACACTCAACTTCATCAGACCCCCAGCCCAAAGGATTGAATGCAGGTATTGTTTGATAGAAGACGTTTCAATACTATCTTATTACCTGGTCAATACTGTACTATAAAGCACTCTACTGAAAGCAACACACTCTTTACTGCAGTCTAAACAAAGCAACACCCTTATTACTATGAAGCAGTCAATTTAACAAGCAAGGCACTATTTACTAGAATAAAAAAGTAATGCAGAGAAACAACCTCTTCAATAAAAAACAGTCTATTAAAGTAACAGACTCTTTACGATAAAGCAGTCTATTATACACTCTTATACACGTATTTGTTTTAAACCGTTTGGTACGAGGCTTTCAGTTTGATATGTGTTACTAAACGATACAGTGGATTATCCTATTACATTTGGAAAATCAAATCTACAGCTTAAACTGTATTTAATGTAATGTTCTCAGTGCCACTGCGCTCAACAAGGCAGCCCACAGGATGGAACAGGCATCATGCCGTCTGCCCCTCCTACCCCCAAACCAGCAAGCTTAGGCCCACACAAAAAATCTTGGACACTGGATCTTAAGAGTCTAACCCCACAATTCAGGACTGCACAATTCCCAGTCTTTTCAAGTTTTCAACAAGTATTTTCTAACATAAAGCACATAAAGTGCTCCACCAGCAGGCTGCTGAACAGCTTCCTGCCACAAGCTGTCCGGCTACTGAATTGCCCTGTGTTCAACTGAACTGTCAAAACTGTGCCTATTTTGCACTTTATATTTATTCTGTCTGTCTTATTTATTCGCTGTGTTAGTTTTTATTCAGTCTTTTTTTAATTATATTTTATCCAGTCAGTGTGTTGAAGTGTTTTGCCAAATGAAGGGATCCTGGAGAAATGCCCTTTCGTTTTGTTTTTACAAGCAAAATGACAATAAAGATTTGATTGATTGATTGATTGATTGATTGATTATAGAGCAGTTTATTTGAACCAACACATTCTTTACTATAGACTGAATCACAATGCTTGTTTACAATTTTGCTACCTCAATTGGTTTTTGTTTAGTCACTTAAATAAAGGTCCACCTAAAAAAAGCAATTAGTTTAAGAGTATGCTGTTAAAAAATTTCTTCATTGCCTCTTCTGATGGGAGAGCTACAGCTGTTATCTCTAAACCACCAGACTCCCTTGATGAAACCAACAATTTTAGAACTTGGGAGCTGCTGGTCTACCGCTGCCTTGCTGAAGTAAGCGTATAAGGTAAAGCAGTGAACTGATGTTGATTTTTTTTTTTTAGGTGGGTCTTTTTAGGTTTCTGAGACACGTTTTCATGGGGGCCCCATGCACAGCAGTTCAGTGCTTAGCTTCTGCGCCAATAGATTTGGTTTATCAAAGATACTAGCAAAGTGACTAAGTGGACAGATGACATCACATGCTCTTTTGCATAATCACAAACTCACTACATATGTACATATATATTATTACTTTCATTAATGTTGTTGTAAGCTACTGTCATTACCATCTGTCCTGCATCTCTCTCTGTCTCTGTCTCTCTCTCTGTCTCTCTCTCTTTCTGTCTCATTGTGTCACACGGATTATTATGTTGATCTGTTCTGTACGACATCTAT
>NW_026079855.1:0-1564 GCF_006386435.1 Epinephelus moara | reverse complement strand
TCCTCAATATTTATCATTGTAACCACTGTATTGACTTTGGCATCTTCTGATATCACAGTTGACTTCGACATTATCTTTATTTCAGGTTTGTTGTCATTTACATCTAGAACATCGACAATTAATTTACAAGAATCTGTGAGTCCTCCGTCGTCACTAGCAAGAACATTTATTTGAAAATTTCGTGAATCCTCAAAATCAATAGTTCCAATCAATGTAACTTCGCCATTGTCCTCGTTTATCTTGAACACTCTCTTTACATCATCGAATGTATTTGTGATTGAATAAGTTATTTTACCGTTTGAACCCTGATCCGCATCTGAGGCTGTAACAGTGGCAACAACTGTTCCTTTAGGTGAGTTCTCAGTAACTGTAGCTTTGTATGTTGGCTGTGTAAAAACGGGGGCATTATCATTAGCGTCTAAAACTGTAATAACAATCAGCATTGTTCCTGACATCTGCGGCTCTCCTCCATCTACAGCCGTCAACACGAGAGAGATCTGCTCCTGTTTCTCTCTGTCTAAAGGCTTCTGTAACACCATCTCAACATTTGTATGGCCATTAGCGTTACTGTGGAGTTTCAGAGCAAAATTATCTGTTGGTTTTAATTCGTAACTTTGAAGATCATTATTTCCAACATCAAGATCATTAGCTCTTTCAAGTACAAATTTTGCCCCGATCACTGCTGACTCACTGATTTTGAATTTCATTTCGTTTTTTTCAAAGGTTGGTGCGTTATCATTAATATCTGTAATCTGGACTGTCACACTGTAAAACTCCATAGGATTCTCCAAAATAATCTGAAAATGTAAGGCACAAGGCGTCGTCTGTCTGCAGAGCGCCTCTCTGTCGATCCTCTCTTTAACAAGGAGGACTCCTCTTCCTCTGTTCAGCTCGATGTACTCGTCGCTGTCTCCGGTAAAAATTCGAGCTTTACCAGCAGTTAGTCGTTTGGTTTCTAAACCTAAATCTTGTGCTATATTACCGACCAAAGAGCCTTTCGACATTTCCTCCGGTATTGTGTAACTGACCTNAAGGAGGACTCCTCTTTCTCTGTTCAGCTCGATGTACTCGTCGCTGTCTCGGGTATAAATTCGAGCTTTACCAGATGCCAGACGTTTAGTCTGTAAACCTAAATCATGTGCTATATTTCCCACTAAGGATCCTTTGGCCATTTCCTCCGGAATAGTGTAGCTGACCTGCCCGTGCACAACGCCAGCGGAGAGGAGACAGATGAACAGCAGTACTTGCCTTCTCATTGTTCTGTCCGATCTTTCCCCCGTGTTATTCGGTGTTTGTATCCCACAAAATTGATATCAATTCCAGTATCAAACGTTAATTTTGCGCATGTAAAATCCACACAAGAGAAAGAAAGTCACTGAGGTCGACGTCTTCTTTTCAAATATCCTTTATGACTCGAGTGCACGTCCTCCCGTCGTGCTCTTTCTTTATTATGTCGATGTTACATGGGAGGTGCTGCTGCAACCCTACTGTCAGCTGCAACACTCTGGTCAACAGCGGCCCTAAGAGTCCACATTGTAAAACTACAGAAATTCAACACAAATGA
>NW_026079854.1:2276-3387 GCF_006386435.1 Epinephelus moara | reverse complement strand
CAAGTTGCGGTATATTCTCTAAATAAAAACAAAATTTACATACCTGTCGATTAGGAAAAGGGACAACTCTGGATCACTTTCAAAACCTTTCAAATCTCTCAGCTCTCTCCACTTGGTGAATGCCCGACCGAGGTTTACACACGTTTGGGCTCGAGTCCTATCACTGTCCCGTTTAGCCTTCTTCTGTTCTTCTGTTCTTTTTCTTTTAGATGGTGCTCCTTCTATATCCGCCATGACATCGAAAATACAACCAAGTCCTTATAGATACATCTGGTTAAACTGTTATGTGTTCAGCAATGCCCATTGCATACCGCTTACTTGAAGAACACTCTCTGTAAACACGGCTCTTCTTCTTCTCTCAATTTATTGGCGGATCGCAAACAACTTCCAGGTGCATACCACCACCTACTGTACAAGAGTGTGCAATGTGTCCGAAATCATTCAATACTCCCTACTACATGTCATTTAGCCTGTGTAGTGTAAAGAGTTCATCCCTAATCAAGTAAAAGTGTTATACTGCATAAGTTGATTGAGAACACGATGTAAAAGGGGTTAACAGACTGATTGAGATGCATAACACAGAGTTATGAGTTGATATTGTATCTACACTAAAAGAACACACATATAACATACCATGTTTTGTATAATATGAACAAACACACTCAAATGCTTGTATTATCTAACACACATTTAAAGGCCTGTATTGTAAAAGAGCACAAGGGACTGCATAAAGAAAGTCCCTAAAACTCACATGTTTTTTAAAAATAAAGTGAAAGCGAAAGCGAAGCTAAGGGTGGGAAATTTGGGGACTTCCCGGCCCAAAGCGAAAGTATTACACCATTAAAAACGGGCCTGTTCATGATTGGACAAAAAGAAAAAGGTATCCACCAATAGAATTGGGTTAAAGTGGGATGGATTAGCAAAAAGAGGTGGAGATATTGCCCAGTCTCCACCAGCATAAAAGCAGACGCACAGAGAGCTGTTTTTCAGTCCAGTCCCGGGGCTTGGCTCGCTGAGTTGTATGTGTTGGAGCTTGTGAACACATTAAACTCGATTGCATCGGACTCTACCTGTCTCCAGTGTTTCTTTGAATATACTTAGTAGAATCCAA
>NW_026079854.1:0-1482 GCF_006386435.1 Epinephelus moara | reverse complement strand
AATCAACAGATCGATCAAAAAGTGTAAAAGTTGTAAATATTTAACTGTAAGCTATAAAGTTGTTGTACATACATTGCAATATATCTAGCAGTATCAAACAGGTTGTAGTAGACACAATATAATCTATTCAAAGGGAATGCATGAAGTATTGTATAAAATGTTGTAAATACAGTAAGATATTGAATAACATATAACTGTAAAAAATCATTAGGTGACTGACTTAACAGAGAGTACGAAGGGAGGGGGTGAGGAACACAGCCAACAGTGAGGAGTGCAGTCAGCACAGAGTGAGGCATAGAGCCAACACAGAGAAATTAACCCATAAATCAAACTGTTGCAAAAGAATTTAAGGAGGTGAGCTTAGGGAGAGAAACACAGAGTGCCTAAAAATAGATGGAAGAGGGAGAGATCATTGAAGACGAAACTTGGGAAGAAGAACACTGTTTAACTGAGGGCCCGATAGAATATAGGGGAATACGAACACATTTCTGGATAGAGAGGACTTATTACAATAGTGAGGGGGTTGAGCACGAGCAAAGCGAGCAAGAAATTAAACAAAAGCTTTGGCAGATCACTAAATTTGTTAACTTGAAAGAGGTAAAAGAACGGCTTCCGGGTGCCCCGTGGGAAGCGATTTTGCGCAGATTGTGGACTCCTTACTCACTAAATTTACTATTGCAACACTTGTGTGAAAATTATGAAGGCGCACCAGTAGCCTCACTGCCTCTGCAACAGATAAGAATACAAAGTAGAACTGGAGAGATATATCATCCACGACTGCAGATCACTGTAGCACCCAGGAAAGTTGAGTGGGAGACAGGAAAATTTGGGTGCATAGTTCAAGTTCCACAGGGGGACGGGTCACGTACATTAGAATATAACCCAATTGGAGGAACAAAATACAAAACTGCCATAACAGTAGGGAAAATAATATTGCTGATACGCACCACAGAGACAGACCAACAACCACAAATACCAAGAGCTAGTGAAGTGAAACAAGGCTTCATGGGAGCCAATCAGGGAAAAATGGAAAAGAGGGTCTTAACCCCAGTGGAACTGGTAATGAGTGGCACAAAAGAACATCAGGAAAGAATCGTTGGCCTATGGAAGGTACTTTCAATCTGGAAAGAATCGTTGGCCTATGGAAGGTACTTTCAATCTGGCATGCTGTGATGAGGTAGAGTCAGAGCCAAAGAAAGGGAAGTGTTAGGATGGTTTAAGCAAGCTGGTGCAAAAATAATGGTGCAACGGGAAGAAAAGGAAAAAGAACAGTATGATCAGGAAGGAGTGACACCTACAGCTCCACCCCCACTCACACCACCACCACCCCCATATCCACAAGATTCAGCACAGCCAGCAATGGGACAATATCCACTGAGAAATGCAAAAGCCGTGGAAATGGAGGGTGCGGTAGAAGGGAAATTCACAGTAACCTTGACCAAAAATAACAGAAATATTAAACCCCATAGGAAGGGATTACAG
>NW_026079853.1:0-11819 GCF_006386435.1 Epinephelus moara | reverse complement strand
CTGTTGGAATGTACCTTTCAGATATTAAGAACACCGCACTCTCAGCAGCGGAGCGTACTCTGGGCACGTCGGGGGGGAGCAAAACGAAGCGCCAAGCAGAATGAATGTGTGATTAACTTAATCATTCATTAAATCATGAAGAAAAAGAGTTCTCTGTTACTTTGAACAACAGCGCTCTCATTTTACTGTAGAGCGTCAGATTGAATTTACAAACGTACCCATTACCTGCCAAACAGGGGCGTAAACATAGACAGTGCAGGCAGGGCGGTTGCTGGGGCCCATGGGGTGAGGGGTCCATAGAGAGAGTGGGCCCTCCAACTATATGTTAGACAGAAAACAGTCTCTTGTGAGTTATTTAGATCGCTATCTTAGAAATATGCCTGTGTTCAAAGAAAAGCTCGAAAAGACAAACCTACCTCCTTTATGTTTATCTGTTCCTTTTTTGTAGTGTAGTGAGTAGAAATCTACAATAAAATAAGTTATAAAATACAGCCTATTCCCCATAAACTATGAATAAACTATAAAAACTATACAGTTAAATGAATGATCCCTTATTTCCGTTGGTATTTTTTGTTATATATGATGATTTTTAGGTAATATGTATGTTGGTACTGTCCACTGTCAAGTCTCTATTTGATCATGTGATGATACGATTATATGGTAACTTTAGGCGCATAATTAGTAACTATTGTGCCTTAGGGCCCCTCATGATTAGCGTGCACTAGGACCTGTTGTAACTACCTTACGCCACTGCTGCTAAACATTAACGTGTTAGTATTGACATTATGAGCATGTTAGCATGCTGACCCAGGCGTTTAGCTCAAAGCACAGCTGTGCCTAAATACAGCCTCACAGAGCTGCTAGCTGGCAGTAGACTTTTGCTCAATTCATGGTCTTATTTGAATGTTTACATGGCCCTGAAATCATGCAAAATGTCATGGGCTGGTGGCAGGGTGGTGGTGTCCGGACACACAAATCTGATCTGATCACTTCCACATAACAGTGTGGACAGTCTGTCTCATAGAATCTGATTTACCTGCAGTGTGAACACAGCCTTATACCCCTCATACTATTAACTGACTAATACTAATACTAATACTAATATTCAGGCTACTGGTTCAGATTATCTAATACTAATACTAATATTCAGGCTACTGGTTCAGATTATGCTGTGGTGTAAAAAAGAAAAGAAAAGAAATGTTTTCAGTTAGAATTTAATTTTATGTATTATCATCTTTCTGTTGAAAACTAAAAAATGCAGGTTCTCCAGCCTGACTTTGTGTAATATGTTATCATGTGTTACCAGTGCTGCTGTCTGAGCCTTTGGCTCTCAGTCTAAAGTTTCCGTTTGTTAACTGGATGCGGAAACACCTGTTGTGGCAAAGATAGTTTCCTCTGTGTTACATAAATATCAACCAATAAGGATGTTAATAACCACAAGTCCAACATGTACACACATTTTCATTTGTTTCCTGCAGTATGTCTGATTAAGTCTGGAACTGTATTTGACTTTGAAACTATGTTTGTAAGTATAGGAGTACATTTAAAGTAATGGGAAGTAAATAGTTAATGTAATAATTAAATATTTATTGGATCTTTAATTTGTGACTACTGGTTTTCATTTAAACATACAATAGTAGTCACAAATCTGTTCTTTTGTCCGTTTGCGAAATATATCATCATTGTTGACACAAAGCAAATGAAACTGTTTTCCAAAGGTGCCCTTTGTTCATGATTTTTCAGTGTAAAACTAAAAAAAACAACATTCCCCATTAATTCAATATATCCTTCCACTTGTCCATTGAATATGACCTTTCTTTAGAATCTAGTGACTTAAGGAAATTACCTGATCTTCGCTTTTTCTAAAGGCACAATGACTTTTTGCCTCAGTTTAGTAAATGACAGGGTTTTGTATTACCATATATCACTGTGGCTAGCTCCTCACAGTGCTACATGCTTATACAAAAACCTTTGCCTAATATGGTGCATTGCTCGTATTATATACTGCATGTTCTGAGCAGAGGGAATCATAAAACAGCATTCTAGTTTTTCTTTCCATTTTATTTTTAATGGTACATTTTAAAGCATATTTTTTCTGTGTTTTTAAACACCACAGTTCTCACACATTAGTGATGTTTAGCCTTTAAGCTTCAGAGACGACAAAGGTCTGACCACCACTTTGGTCAAGGCTGTTAAAAACTGAATGTTAATCTGACAGATAAAGGATGAAATGTTGTAAAGTACACTCTACAGTAAAACCCTGAACATATTACATCCACCTAATGTGAGTGAAAAACATTATATTGTTTTCCAGTGTGTGAAATATGTTATCTCTGTGTGACAAAAAAGAGCTTTTCTTAGGTTTTCAAGATTAAACTGAAAACAAAACAAAACCCTTCCACTATTCCATTGTATATCACCTTCTTTAGTGTCTAATACATTTAGGAAATGGCCTGGTTTTGTAAATATTAGTGACTCTGGGCCTCAGTTCAGCTCAGGACAGGTTTTTGTATTACCACATATCACTGTGGCCACCCCCCGGGTACACATTGGCACATGCTCATACAAAAACCTTTGCCTGATATGTGGTCAGTATTTTGTACTCTTTCTTCTCAGAATTGACTACATTCAGTACCTTTTTACAGTAAAATGTTAAAATCAGGAAATGAAATTGAAAAAAAATTCACTTTTACTCAATTTTATTTTTAAGTTTTGTGAAAATGTACATTATTTTCTGCGAATTAAGGAAAGAAAAATATTACTTTTAAGCTAATGAGGTCTTAACCCAACCTTTTGTGCAAGACCACATTTTATTGTCAATGTTTAAAATATACTTTGCAGGACTCACACAGAAGCAATCCCTCTTAAACATCAATTATGACCCTTGAGAAATGTGTGGCGGTGTGCTTAAACATCAATTATGACCCTTGAGAAATGTGTGGCGGTGTGTTTTTCTGCAGAGACCTTGCCTTCTGCCTGTATTTTCTTATTCCCTTCTGATTTTCTGTGTTCGGGACGTGTATGGCGTGTACCCCCACAGCACTCAGGTGAGGTTAGTGCTTCGTAAAAAGGTAGCGACCAGGTGTCAGACCGAAAGCAGCAGGCATCCAAGAGAAACAGCGCGCAAAAAAACACAAATATAGCAAGTCGAAAAGCCAAACGAGAGTGAATCTGGGGTTGGCTTTTACTCTCACTTTCTCTTGCTTGTTCACAAACAGTAACCAACAATCCTATGTAGTGTACCTTTAAACATCTTTGATTTTCCTAAGGGGGCTTTTATTGGACACCTACAGGCAGCTGAAAGTCTCGCCTTTGTTTAACAAGTTAAGTTAAGATTTAATCCCGTGAAAAGAATAAGCAGTGCAGAATTTCTTACTTCTCACTTCTCTTACTATTTTCAAAATCTGTTCTTGTTGTACGCGCTCCTGAAAATGGCTTCAAATTGTGATAATGACACAATAAAACAAACAAATATAAATACTGTTGTTGATCTATGTGCAGTAAAACCACAAATGGCAAAAGCAAAACTACTGTAGCATAAAACAAGATCCAGAGGCTCTGACAGGATGATACGTATGTCCTACCCAGTATATTTTCAGGCTTATCATCCAAAGTTTGGGTGGCCTAACACAAAGGGGTTGCCAGCTTTAGTTTAACACTGTATATGCCTCGGTATAGAAGTATGTTTATGTAATAGATTCTTAATTTGGGACCAGTAGCTCTCACTGAAATCAAATGTTAGTGTTTTTCCCAGTGTGTGGATTTATTATCTTTGCTTCTACAAAGCTTGAGAAAAAGGTCAAGCTTTTTTGTGATGTTCACAGTAAAACTGAAAAAAAAAAAAAAAAAAGTAATTCCAGATAAATACAGTTTAGCTTCCCACTATACCTTTGACTATCATCTTCCTTCAGAGTCTGGAGACTTGAGGAAATAACCCGACCTTCTCTTTTTCTTAAGGCACAGTGACTTTGTGCTGCATTCAGTTCAGTACAGGTTTTTGTATTACCATATATCACTGTGGCTGCTACTCCATCCACAGTGCCACATGCTCATACAAAAACCTTTGCTTGACATGGTGCGTGGTCGGTGGTTTGTACTTTTTGATCTCAGATTCTGATTCAGATTCAGAATACTTTATTAATCCCCGGGGGGGAAATTGTTTAAAAACAATTCAATCTCAGTAGAGGTATTTATGATATTTTAACATTTTTACAATTAAAATATGAAATCCTGAAAGAACATTACACTATTGCTCCCTTTTATTTTAAATTTTTAATTTTGCCCTTGGAACTTAATGCTTGCTGTTTTTGTGTGACATGGAAACTGTATCACTTTTGAGCACGTGATGTCCTAACACCACCCTTTGTGCAAGAACACATTATTGTTAATCTTTTAACATCTTTGCTTTCTTAAGAAGAGTTTTGTTGGACACGTACAGGCAGGAGAAAGCAGTCTCACCCACTGACTCGTTTTCTGTATCAGCACCATACACAGCATTTCCTTCTCAGTGGAAGGAGGTTTTTGTCAGAGGATTTATCACCGTGGCTGCCATATGCTACACTGTGATATAAATCCATACAAAAACTCCGCCCTGCACATGGCTATAACAAAACATAAATGCTGTTCCTTTAACTGTAGTGATTTTCATATTAGTTTAACCACAATTTGTGACTGTGTCCATTAGCTCACATTTAAAACATTGAAATTTAAATTAACTGCAAGTGGTCAAAAATCTGTCTTTTTTAGTATGTGAAATATGTTATCTTTGCTAATATATTCAGGCTAATGCGTTATGATTTCCCAGACTGTTCAGGGTGACAAATCCATAAAAACTGTGTGTGTTGAGGAAGCTTGTGATGTCCTAACATGGCCCTTTGAGTAAATCAGTCAGTCTTTAAAGATCTTAGCTTTTTCTAAGAAGAGTTTTGTTGGACACGTACAGGCAGGAGAAAGCAGTCTCACTCACTGACTCGTTTTCTGTATCAGCGCCATACTCAGCATTTCCTTCTCAGTGGAAGGAGGTTTTTGTCACAGGATTTATCACTGTGGTTGTTATAGTACACTGTGATATAACTCCGTACAAATACTCCGCCCTGCACACTGGCTATAACGAAACACACGTGCTGTTTCTCTAATTGTAGTGATTTTTATGAGTTTGTGACCATTAGCTCACATTTAAAACATACTTAAAATAACTTGGAATCAAATTAACTGCAAGTAGCCACACATCTGTCTTTTTTATTATGTGAAATATGTTATCTTTGCTAATAATATATTCAGGCTAATGCATGATGATCTCCCAGTCTTCTCAGAGTAACAAATACACAAAAATGCAATTCACCCCTCCACTACAGTCCATTGAATATCACCTTTCTTCAGAGTCTAGTGATTTTGGGAAATTGTCTGAGCTTCTCTTCTTCGTGAGGCACAGTGACTTTGTGCTTCAGTTCAGCTCAGGTTTTTGTATTAGCACATATCACTGTGGCCGCTACCCCATGCATACACAGTGGAACATACCCTTACAAAAACCTTTGCCTGATGTGTTGCGTGGTCAGTACGTGCTATTTTTACCTTCTTTTTTTTTTTAAAGAAAACTATAAAATGCTCATTTTCATTTTACTCTTTGAAACCTAATAATTGCTGTTTTTTAATACTTTGTTTAAACCCTGTGTGTTAAGGAAGCTTGTGTTGTCCTGTCACAGCCCTTTGAGTAAATCAGTCAGCCTTTAAAGATCTTAGCTTTTACTAAGAAGAGTTTTATTGGACACGTACAGGCAGGAGAGAGCAGTCTCACCCACTGACTTGTTTTCTGTATCAGCGCCATACTCAGCATTTCCTCCTCAGTGGAAGGAGGTTTTTGTCACAGGATTTATCACTGTGGCCGCCACCATATACACTGTCATATAACGCCATACAAAAACTCCACCCTGCACACTGGCCATGACAACACAAAAATGCTGCTACTACATATTACGTTACTTGGAGAGTTTTGCGAGAGGGGTTGGTGTTGTGAATATTTTCTCTTTTTCTTGAAGCACAGTGACTTTGGGCCTCAGTTCAGCTCAGGACAGGTTTTTGTATTACCACATATCACTGTGGCTGTCACCCCACACAGTGACACATGCTTGTACAAAAACCTTTGCCTGACATGGTGCATGGTCAGTATTTCCTACTCAGTATAGGAGTAGAACTAGATTTCAGCACCTTTTTACATCAAAATTAAATTGTCATTCTACGTTTGCTCAATTTTACCATTTTAAAAGTACGTTGTTTTGGATTTTCCTTCTTACTTCTGTTAATGTTTTTATGATCTTCTGTGTTACGGATGCTGTTTCACTCTTAAGCCCATGATGTCCTAACACCACCCTTTGTGTAAGAACACACTATTGTCATTCTTAAAACATCTTTGCTTTTCCTAAGAAGGGTTAGGCAGGTCTTGTTTTCTGTATCAGCATGTCTTTCCCAGTAGAAGGAGGTTTTTGTCAGAGAATGTATCACTGTGCTGCCATCCGACACTGTGATATAACTCTATACAAAAACTCCACCCTGCACACTGGCTGTCACGGGACACACATGTTGCTTAACTATAAAGTTTTTATAACAGTTAAATGTTGAGTTTCAAGCATGTGATAAGAATCAGCGACGCCAAAACTCCCTGATGATTGTTTTTAATTTTGTCGTGTTGTACACATTCTTTAAAAGGGCTCTACAGTTATGATTGTGACACAATTAAACAAACACCTATGTAAATACATTGTGCAGCAAAACCATGGAAAATATGACATCTTCTTAATTTAAAGACACAATACGTTGTTTTTCATTATGTGAAATATGACATATTTGCTGATTCAAAGTAGGAGGAAAACAATGTGAGCTTCTCTGAGGTTTTCAGGGTAAAACTAGAAATAACAAATAAACAAAAACATTTCCACATGGAATTTATCCTTCCACTTTTCCATTGAATACTACAGTCCTTCTGTAAATCAGTTTTGCGAATATCTTATCTTTTGCTCAAGGCACAGTGACTTTGTGCTTCAGTTCAGTTCAGGACAGGTTTTTGTATCAGCACATATCACTGTGACCCACCCCCGTCTACACAGTGCCAAATACTCCGACAAAAACCTCTGCCTGATACGGTGTGTAGTCAGTCTTTAATAATCAGAATGATATCAGTACCTTTTTTACAGTAAAACTAAATTGTGAAAGAACATTGCGTTCAAATTTTACCCTTTGAAACCTAATTAGTGCTTGAATTCAAATTTTACCCTTTGAAACCTAATTAGTGCTTGAATGTCTTTTTTTATTTTGTGGATATTTATATGATCCCCTTTGTCTTAAGGAAACTGTATCTATGACCCCCTTAACACCTTGCATTAAAACACTTTCTTAATCATTAAAATGGGATAGTGCTTGACCACATGAAGTACTGGTGTAAATGCACCCAAAACGCATGGAGGATGGATTGTGATCCGATTGGCCAAACCATCTACGGTGGTGGTCAGGGGCGTATTGTGACTCAAGTAAAATTGCGTGTTCAGTCCACATACAACAAGCACGTGGCCAGAGATATGTAAGTGCATGCAACCGTCCCAAACCAGCACCAGACCCTGATTTTGCAGGGTGCACAGCGGTCTTTCTCTGATCTGATGCTCACTTACCTCCTAACTTACTGTGGTGTCTCCCTTCTCCGTAATGGATTCTTTCTATTGATCACGGACTACAATAAGTTAGGCCTATTTCATCTTTGTCAACCTCGCTGCTGCATTCAAAATCTTCCGGACTGTCTCTGACATATACCAGCAAGGACTTTTTAAAAATATGTTATATTTTACACCAATATAATACTAAAAAAATACTACAATAAAATACTATAACAGTTGATGACAGGCAGGGTGGGGCCCATTTGGACTGCGTTCGTCTGTTTGAGCTGGACGGATCTCAGTCAGATCTCAAAGGGGACACTGGTGACACATACCTATACCAGGTGTAAATGTAATCAGATTATATTATATCGAGACACAGTGTGG
The DNA here is from genome assembly GCF_006386435.1 of Epinephelus moara. Classification (NCBI taxonomy): domain Eukaryota; kingdom Metazoa; phylum Chordata; class Actinopteri; order Perciformes; family Serranidae; genus Epinephelus; species Epinephelus moara. The sequence goes on along the minus strand of NW_026079853.1, from coordinate 3,792 downwards.
ATACGAGACCTTAATACAAGGTGTAAACAGGGTCACTTTTAAGCTAATGATGATTATATTGTAAGTTTTTATGAAACATCTTTGCACATTCAGGCAGCAGAAGGCAGTCTCACCTTTTGGCTTATTTTCTGTATCAGCAGCATACACAGCATTTCCTTCTCAGCGGGAGGAGGTTTTTGTCAAAGGATATATCACTGTGCTGCCATAGCCGCTATAATACACTGTGCTAAAACGCCATACAAAAACTCCACGCTGCACACTGGCTGTCACAGGAAACAAATGCTGTTACTTAAATTCTAATGTTTTTTTTTATGTTATTTTAAAAAAAACTGCAGTGCAAATATTCTGTGATGATCTTTTTTAAATGATTATTTCTTCATTTTGTCATCTTGTACACACGTACAAGAAATAGATTCAAAGTAGATTCAAAGTTATGATCATGTTACAATTAAAGAAACACATTACAAATGTTTTTTTGTTATCTACATTATGCAGTGTGGGTTTCAAAAAAGCTTTTCTGAGGTGTTAGAATTTTCCTGTGTTTTTAGGCTACAACTGAGATTAAATTCACCGCTCCACTATTCCACTGAAGATCACCTTTCTTCGGAGTCTTGTCATTTTTAGACCCAGTAACTTGGTGCTTCGGTTGAATGCAGGTCAGGTTTTTGTATTGGCACATATCACTGTGGTTGCCACTCCATGCACAGTGCCACATGCTCATACAAAAACCCGGTGTGGTGCATTGTTAGTTTTTGAATGCATCACTTCAAAGCCATGCTGTTCTGACACAACCCTTTGTGTAAGATCACATCGTCATCAGTCTTTGTATGTGTGTGCTTTCGTAAGGAAGTTTTGTCGGGCACGTTTTTTGTATTAACACCAGATTTCCTTCTCAGTGGAAGGAGGTTTTTGTCATTTGATGTATCACTGTGGCCGTCATACTGCACTGTGATATAGCTCCATACAAAAACTCCACCCTGCACACTGGCTTTCATGACACACAAATAAAATACAGAACAGTTACAGTATACAGACCTTTCTGTCGCTCAGGAGGTTTTTGTAACTGCATGAATCACTGTGGCCACCCCAGTTATAACACAGTGAAACACCACAGTGCAAAAACCTATGTCACAGTGTAGCTGTCATATCCTTCTCTGCAATACACAATACAGCTGTTTTTTAAAGTAAAATATTAAAATAATGCATAATAACAGTTTGTTTTTTTTCTTGTGGGATTTCAGTGACCATTATAGGTGATTGTTTTCTGCTGTATGAGTTCACATTATTCAATAGCTGGACTTAATAGTTGGATTTTGAGTATGCAACATGTGCCACTGATGAGTCATTCAATAACTTTATTATTATAGCAAATATATGCGTGCTTCTTTTCAGTGTTAGCAAAGATACAATACTGATTTTATGAGGTTTTGTTATGTGCTATAGTTAACGATCATACTGTATTGTGCGGCAGCCCACTTTACAATAATAACATTAACTACTCTTTAATTGACAGATGAATAATAATTAAATAATGCTTAATAATTTATATATATTTCATTATATATATTATAGGCATCTCTATGACCAATATCTTCAACACTCTGCAACTAACACCAAAACAATCTAGCTGGATAAATAGCACAAAGAGTTAAACTATGTATTTTTGATTTGGGGGTGAACTGTCCCATCAACATCTCTGCTTTCCCTAAGAAAGTTTTGTTGGACACATCTCTCACCTACTTGTTTTCCACATCAGCACCAAATTTCCTTCTCAGTGGAAGGAGGTTTTTGTCACACGGCGTATCACTGTGGCCGCTATACTGCACTGTGATATGTCTTCATACAAAAACTCCACCCTGGACATTGGCACATCACAACACACAAATCCTTTACCTTGAATTAGTTTTGATTTTAGTTCAGTCATAATGACATCATGGGAAAGGAATCAGCAGTTGAAATATCTCCTGATGATTTATTCATTTTGTATATATTACTTAAAATAACTTCTTTATAACAAGAATAAAACAATATAAACATTCTGCAGTAACATAAATGACATCCACCTAATTTGAATGAGACAGAAAAGTACCGCAGCATAAAACAAGATCAGTAAATGCTGACTGGATGATTCATGTTTCTTTTTTTTCCCAGGCATATTATCCAAAGGTTGGGTGACGACAGTAATTTGTGAAGTGAACAAGTGATATTACTGCATCAGAGATACAAACACACTCCTCATTTATACTGCATATCCAGACTTTTACTTTACTTGGACTGACTGTACATGTGGACAGACATGCACCTTTCAGTTACAGTATACAGAGGTTGAGAGGTTTTTGTCACTGCATGAATCACTGTGCCCACCCAGTTGCCACACAGTGAAACACCACAGTGCAAAAACCTATGTCACAGTGTAGCTGTCACACCCTTCTCTGCAATATACAATGGAACAGCTGTTCTAATTGAAATAAATCACAATCAAAATAACTGTGGGACTGTTATAAGGCAGGGATAATGATTTAATTTTGAATTTGCAGCATGTGTCAGTGATGAAAGTCTTTGGATAAATTTCGAATTTTGTTTTCAACAAAGCAAGAGGGTTTTTTATATACACTGTAGTAATCTATCGTACTGTATGGCATCATTTTACTGTGTGCTGAACTACTCTTCCACTGACAACTAAAATCACAATGGAAGAATTAATTTCCACAGCTTTTACATACTCATAGATGAGGTGTTTTGTTACATGAGCAGTTTGAAGAGATGGGGGAGTAATATTAAAGTAGAAACATCAAATCTTACATATATGCAGGGGGCAGGAAACACCTCTCAGTATAATGAAATACAAAGCCACCACTATTGTTTCATAAATTATCACAGAGTTGGTTTAGAAGTGTCACAGAGTGAACAAACACTGCATTGCAGAGCAGTTGTATTGAATTGAGTTATATATTTTATAACTGACATATTGTCGGGGAGAGTCGGGGTTAAGAAGACAGATGAGGTTTTTGTTATGGTGTGTAACAATGTGTAATTCCAGCTACTACCAGCTGCCACAGTGACACAAGCGCTTACCAAAACCTCACCACATTTGCCAAGAAACCACACGGCACAATGGAGTTTGCTGTTGTTTAGGTTGAAACCACACGGCACAATGGAGTTTGCTGTTGTTTAGGTTTAGAGAAAAGAGAGGGATTGTTTCACCAAAGTAAAAAAATAAAATAGAGCAATTCTACATGTATATTTTGATTTTTTTTTTTTTTGAGCATGACATGACTATTAAAGCCTCTAATGAAGCAGGTTCCACTAAAAAAGTGAAGACTAACTATGAGCTCAATTTGTAACATTTTATAACAAAGAGCAAACAGATGGTGGCAGTGTGGTCATTAGAATTAAGTTTTGACATTCACTGAACTACTACTGCATTAGGCAGTTGGGACTCTGCATCCATGAGAATGCATTTGGCTGCAGACATGGGCCACATCAGTGCCATCTGCTCCCATGTCTTCTGGTGTTGGTGTTGTGTTTGTGCTTTTTAACATCATTGCTGGTATTATTTTATGGCAAAACCAAACAGATGCAGTAGTAGATGACTCGCCACTTTTAACAGATTTTTTTGGAATTCATTCATGTGTTTTGATTTTAGCAGCAGTATACATTTGACGACGACTACGAGCCTGGTGACCTCAGACAAACCTCGCCACAGCATTTGAGCTTTTTATGGATGAACTTCAATACAATACAATACAAATTTATTCATATAGCACATTTAAAAACAACTGCGTTGACCAA
>NW_026079852.1:0-1000 GCF_006386435.1 Epinephelus moara | reverse complement strand
AACTATAGAAGTCTGCACTTTATTTTTTTTTTTTTTATGCATTTATTTGTCGACAGGAGGGAGGGAGGTTGAATACCGAATATTTTCAGAACAAAAAGAACAGGCTGCAGTGAGAGTCTCTTTCCATGGGATATTAAAAAATATCAGGTTTTTGCATTAAGTCCTTCTCAGGCAGGTGCAGGGATTAGTGTTGCCATAGCCCACAGGAAACCATGTTCACATAACATTTTTTCCCCACTGGACCCCTGGGACAGTAGTTCAGAGTTTTACTGGCCCCTTGTATATTCTTACTGGCCCAAGTAAAAAAAAGAGAGAGAGAGATAGATAGAGAGAAAATGTCTATAAAACTTCATTTAACTTCTTTTCATTTAACTCCATTATACCTCACCGTAGTGCGTGATGGTCTATATACAGCAGTCCTCACTGAAGCTGATGGATGATGTCACAGCCTCTGTGTACTCATCCACTTCATAGATGACCTCACAACAGGTTTACAGAGCTTTAACTTCTGCCTGTATGAGGGAATCAGGTGGATGGTGTTGTGGTCAGAGTGGCCCAGTGCAGCGCTGGGGGGCGGCGTGATAGGCGTTGTTAACAGTTGTGTAACAGTGATCCAGGATATTCTTCTCTCTGGTCGGACATTTTATAAACTGTTTGTATTTGGGAAGTTCATGGGTGAGGTTACCTTTGTTAAAGTCGCTAAGGACAATAACTAAGAAGTCTGGGTAAGACGGCTCCACACACAGTAGCCTATCTGGTTGGCAAGCGTGCGCTGTAGTCTACCTCCTGCATGTTGGCCTGCGGTGGGATATAAACACCGACCAGAATGAATGAAGAAAACTCACGGGGAGGAGTAAAAAGGTTTGCAGCTGTTGAAGAAAAGATTCCAGATCATGAGAGCAGTGCTGCTGGATCACTGTCACGTCATTACACCAGCCACTGTTAGTGTAAAAACAGATACACCTTTAGTTTTGCCGGAGAGTTCTGTGTTAAGATCCGC
>NW_026079851.1:0-2270 GCF_006386435.1 Epinephelus moara | reverse complement strand
GCATGTATAGTTACAGCCCACACTGTAATAAGGTATTGTAATGCTGTCTTCTTAAAAAAGAAAAAAGAAGTTTAACGTTAATTTAAACTCATGTTTATGGCTCAGATGTTGTTATACCGTAATTTTATTTCCTGAAGAGGTTGTTTGGAAAATTGCAATCTGAAAAGTAACCAAAGCTGCTTAAGAGGTTATTGTGTTTTCAATGTGTTTCAAATTAAAAATAAAGGGAAACAGTGTAGGAATAACTTGTATAACGTTTTTATTAACAAATAGTAATATAAAACCTTGTTTTCCCTGTTTGAGACCTTAAAAAATAGACTGCGACTTATATTCCAAGTTTTACGGTATGTGCTCCAATAGGAACAAGGAAGGCGTTTGCGTGCATAAATGAATAAAATAAATAAAATAAATTAATGAATTGAATCAATTTAAAAAGTATCGGTATTTTCCAAATGCAGTATAGTACCGTTTCGAATACTCTAGTACCGTGGTACTATTTTAGTACCGGTATACCGTGCAACACTAAAAGATATAGACATTTAATTTGTTACAGTTGCTGTTATTATATTCTGATACATGTGTTATATTGCATCTCTTAAAACACACTAGTGTCATGTTCAGGTGTTTCTTCACTGGCAGCAATGACATGTTGTGTGGTGGATGGACTCATTGGTCTGCACTTGTTCAGATGCAACATACATACTGCCGTTATAAAGACAAACATTTCTTTGTAAAATGCTTTCAGTAGCACCTCAAAATTTTCTTACAGCTTGCTGTTGATCTGCAACCTGTGTTGCAATGAAAAACTCAAACAACAACAAAATTTTAAGATGTGGTCTTCTCCGTTCTGCAGAACCAGAGTGTATATTTAATACACTATTTGACACATCAACCTAAATATAAAGAGCGAAGAAACTTCCCCCATATTTTCTGTTACATTTTCAGAAGACTTTTCTGGGCTAAATGGATGGCTAGAGTATTGTAAGGAGTGAGTTGTTGCTACTTCAGCCAACTGTGTGCTCAGCTAACAAAAGATGGAATATGAAAAAAACACGTGTGCAACACACGGTTCAGTATAAATCACCCTGATGGAGATCAGGGTGATTTATACTGAATAATTTAAATGCCTGTGGCTCGTAGTATATAGCCATATTTTAGAGTGTGTGGTTGAATCTCAGCACACTGAACTGCCAAATCTGTCAAGTACACCTCAATCTGCTGCGGGGGTGTGAGCTCCATGCTGGGGACAGTTGGTGAGAGTCTGCCCAGCCAGACACACACAGTGACAGGGCTAACTGTTAGCAGCACAATGGCTGACAGTTATTGCAGATTTAACAGATTGGAGCCGTTTCAGTGTCACTGGGGGTTTGTTGGGATTGTTTACCTGCTCACTGTTGGGTGTTTGCTCTGCTGCTGTGTTAGCTCGAGTCGTGCTAACCTTGCAGACTCATCAGAAGGAGAGTGGCTCTAAGGATATCAGTGACAGATGCAGTTTAGGGCAGGCCTTTCCACTTTATTCCTAGCCCCCATGATACCTTGCGCAAATTATGTGTGCAACTTCCAGCGTTGAACTGAAACCGGTGATTTCCAATGTTAACAGTTTGTTTACAGTACTCTATTCTTCTTCTCAAGAGTAATTGGGAAATAAATCGTGGAACACACCACCTGTTATAGCTCAAACAGGATTATGTGATCATACCCCTGCTATCTCAAAGCAACTGAGCACGCTAGCAATTAGCTAGTCTTGCTCCGTTAAAATATTGTTAACTTTAGCCTGAGCTAGCTTAAGGTAACATCTGCTCCTTCTAAAGAGGATTTCTGATGACTTATTAAGAGATGCTAACACATAATTGAGTATTAACTGTAGCTCCATGTAAAGTGAATAAATGTGATGTTTCCCAGCTAACCCTCCGCTCGTCTGCGTTAACCACGCAGTTTACACATTTTTATAACTTCTGATTTATTAAAAAACTGTTCTGAGCAAAACATGAGGCTGAATTTAGCAGCAGACTCATTTTTATATGATATAAAGGAAGTACAGTAAATCATTGACACATTCTCAGCCCTAATGACTAAATACATATTTCACAGTTTATTTTCTAAAGTAGGTTGAGAATGAAGTCAGACGGGGAAAGACGGGGATATCATGTGCTGATGTTGACGTTGTCATTCTCTTCTGCTAATTCTGATTTAATACTTTTTCGCTATGTCTCATGAAATTTCTCGTAGTTTTATGTTCTCATATCAACGGTAACCATGGCAACAGGAAC
>NW_026079850.1:0-1072 GCF_006386435.1 Epinephelus moara | reverse complement strand
GTCATAATATGGTGTCTCTGACACAGGTATTTTTTCAGCTAATGTTGGACCAATGTTTGCAAAATAACTATTAAACTGATTTACTACGTCTTCTATTTTATTTATATTCTTATCATATTCACTAAAGAACTGAGGGTAATTGATATATCTCGGGGTATCTCTAATCACACTGTTTAATATGTTCCATATGCTTTTAATATTATTTTCTAATATTTTACTATAATGTTCTTTTTTGCATGTTCTCATAATATTAGTTCACTTATTTTTATATTGCTTATATTTATTTTCTGCTTCTTTGGTTCTATGTTTTATAAATTCTCTATATAGTGTGTTTTTCTTTTTGCAGGCATTTTGTAATCCTTTTGAGATCCATTGATTATTTTTATATTTGTTTTTCCTACTATCTTCCCTAACTGGACAATTTTTATCATATAATCATTTGAATATTCTCACAAATTCATCATATGCTATGTTCACATCATTTTCTCTATATATTGATTCCCAGTCATATGCAATCAGATCATTTTTTAAAGCGTTCATAGAGTCCTCTGTCCTAATCCGTCTGTATTGTGGTCGGTTGTATTGATGTTTTTTTTTTTGTAGTTGCAGTCATAGACTATAAACACAGGTAAGTGGTCAGTGATGTCATTTATTAATAATCCGCTTGTTATGTTGCTGTCTAGGACGTTTGTGAAAATGTTATCAATTAGTGTTGCACAATGTGATGTAATACATTGAATAACTAGTTTCACATTACAAATCAGTGTCTCTCCAATGTCGTTTGGCATGTCGCAGATGGGCCCCCAGCCCAGAACCTGCTAATATATGCTCACCTTTTTACCCTGACAACGTAAGATTTAGATGTTCAGGCAGTTTTTACTAGGAGCTGGATTATCTGCAAATGTCTCTTCCTCTCAAAAACAAACAGACCAGGTGATTTAAACCAGTCAAAACACTGAATAAAGCAGTTTCACGTTAAGAAATGCCATCTGCCATCTTAAATTGAGAAGTCCACAGTGCTGTCTCCAGAGAAGCAAATAACAGCTACACTGAACAAAAATATAAACGCAAC
>NW_026079849.1:0-1158 GCF_006386435.1 Epinephelus moara | reverse complement strand
CTTCTGTGGTGGGGTGTGAGGTGAGCCCTCGTGTTCGTAGTATTCCCAGAGTATTTTAGTCATATTCATTTCATAAAGGGGACTAGTAATTTTGACCTAAACTGTATATTGCTGCTGTTGTTTGGGTGGGCCTCACCATCCCTCATGACAACCCCATCTGGTTGACGTCGACTGGGGGCAATGGTGCATTCATAGTGTTTCCTGGTGCTGCCTGTCCTGACCCCTGAAAGGCCTGCACATGGGTTGAAATCCTTGGCATTGTGGGGGTCTGAGGTGCCATTGTCACCGCCACCGATGGAGCTTCAATTTGCTCCGATGTCACCACTGGAGCTTGAGTCTTGGCCTTGTCTTTGTCCTCCTTTTGTTGCTTGGACAGTTCTCCCAAGTGTGCTTGTCCACGTGATGGACAGTGTGCTTTGAAAATAACTGCCAGTCCATTTTCATTAGTCTCACAATGTTGTCTCTTCATTTCTGCATATCTTGACATGGCATTTTTGATTAGCAGCTTGAACAGGCTTTCAGTCACTCCAACTTTACTCCTGCTGTGCTTCGTGGGTGTAATGTACCCTCCAGTTGCACCACCATTCCTCGTGTATCACCTCTTCACCCTTCACCATCAGGGCTTCCATGGGATGACATTATGGGTGCTGATGCGAGCGTTGATGTTAGCTTGCTTCACAAAAATATTCACATATCTGGAGATTCTGAACCTGGGTTTACACAAGTCTTCTTGAGTTGCTTGAGTTAGTCTGTCGAATTTGACTTTGGGCCTCGGATGAGAACTCTGCTGCCACCAAGCGAGTTTCAGCAGCTGTTCTTCTACTTCTTCTTCGACGAGTCGAAGAGAGGCTGATTCATTGAATATGATCTTGTGTGACAGGTGAGGACTTTGCTGCAGCTGGACTTGCTTTAGCAGCTGCAGCAAAGTCCTCACCTGGAGGAAACCCACACTGACACGGGGAGAACATGTCAGAGCACCTGGAGGAAACCCACACTGACACGGGGAGAACATGTCAGAGCACCTGGAGGAAACCCACGCTGCCACAGGGAGAACATGTCAGAGCACCTGGAGGAAACCCACGCTGCCACAGGGAGAACATGTCGGAGCACCTGGAGGAAACCCGCGCTGACACAGGGAGAACATGTCAGAGCACCTGG
>NW_026079848.1:1922-3444 GCF_006386435.1 Epinephelus moara | reverse complement strand
CAGCCAGGAGTTTCTCGGGGCCGTTCTGAGTACCAACTCCGAGGTAGGGACTTGTTTAGCCCCTGTAAAAGTTCCGGAACTCTGTCCTTCGGGGGTGGTTCCTGCGGTGGAGACACGCACCAATGGGCCCGGCCCCGTAAAATTACCCCGAAGTTCCTGCGGTGGAAACGGGCCTCATATCACACCTGTTTTGGCCTCTCTCCCGGTGGAAACGGGCCTCATATCACACCTGTTTTGGCCTCTCTCCACCGGCTGCCAGTAAAGTTTAGTATTGACTTTAAAGTTCTAATGTTTGTGTACAAAGCCCTTAATGGTCTAGCCCCGTCCGACATGTCAGACCTTCTAACCCCTTATTCTACACCCAGGTCCCTCAGGTCAGCTGACCAGGGTCTCCTAGCTGTCCCACGCTCCAGACTTAAGCTCAGTGGTGATCGTGCCTTTGCTGTGCCCCCAAACTGTGGAACAGCTTCCCCCTTCCCATTCAGATCTGCCCCCACCATTGACTCTTTTAAGTCCAGGCTCAAAACCTACTTTTATTCATTAGCGTTTGAGTCCCACTGATGTGGTCTTCCCTGATGCATGCCTGTGTGTTGTGTCTCTTAATGTGTGAGCTGTGTACCTGTGCCACTTATTTTTTTAGCATTTTATTCCTTTTGTACAGCACTTTGTGCTTTATAGATAAATTTGAGTTGAGTTTGAGTTGAGATATTGGGCTCTAGTTTCCCGGCGCAGAGCAGGGTGGCGCAGGGTGGCGAACCCCACGCAGAGCTAGTTTCGAGCAGCGCAACCTGAGGCGCGCTCAGTTTGGTAGTTTGGCAGACCGAGGTGCACTGAGATGGGTGTGGCAGCGCAGCAGGGGGAGGTGTCAACAGATCCAGCTTGGCACAGTGACAGTTTCGTGCCAAAAGGCTTCGCCGAAGGTGCGCTAAAAGCTCGCCAACTGAAACCTCGTCTACTGTCAGCGCAGGCGGAGCGCAGACGGTGTAAGCTGAAGTTTGGCTGACCAGCGGACAGTGCACACACATCACCAAAACCTCACAGTCAGGTTTCCAGAATATCAGGCACATTAACGATGCAATAAATAAAAAAAAAACACTATTCAATACAACTATCTGCAATCAGCACATAAATGTATCTCTATATCGACTGTCCCGTCACATCTGATGTCAGATCAAAGGGGATTGGCACCGTTTGGCAGGTTTGGCATGCGTAATGGAAACCCAACCTGATTTGATTAACACAGCTGCAAACTAATGAGTTCACATCCCTCTCAGCCAACCACAAACAGCCACAGCATCAGATAGGGATAAACATCATCGTCATCTTAGAAAAGCCAAAAGAAAAGAAACAGAGTGAGACTGCGAGAGAGAAAGAGAGAGAGCGCGCGCGCACGAGAGAAACGCAACATTGATTTACAATTGTGGTGACCTCCTCCCAGGCTACCTTTGCATCATCAGCCCGTGGAGGTCTGCTCGCAGTTCCGTATATTCGGACACTGCGAGCTTGGACCTCCCGGACCAAA
>NW_026079848.1:0-1865 GCF_006386435.1 Epinephelus moara | reverse complement strand
GCCTGGCCACACCCAGTTGGCGAAGCGCAGGTGCGCTGCGTCTCCGCCGCGCCCAGTCTGCGAAACTAGAGCCCAGTGTGTCAGTCAGTCAGTGAGTCGGTTCATTGGTGCAGCGGTTGGTTGATCGGTAGATTGGTAGATCAGTGTGTCTCAAGGTGTGTCAGCCAGTTGGTCAATCCATTGGTGGCTCGGTTAGTTGGTGTGTCAATCAGTTGGTGTGTTGCTCAGTGTTTCAGCGTTTCAGTTGGCTGTGGATGCTCGGTCGTTGTGTCAGTCAACATGTCGGTGTGTCAGTCAGTGTTTTGGTGTGTCAGTCAGTCGGCGTGTTGGTCAGTGCTTCGGTCAGTGTTTCAGTATGTCAGTCAGGTGGCGTGTCAGTCAATGTTTCCGTGTGTCAGTCAGTGTTTTGGTGTGTCAGTCAGTCGATGTGACAGTTGATATGTCAGTCATTGTTTCGATGTGTTGGTCAGTGTGTCAGCGTTTCAGTTGGTGGTGGATTGGTGAGTCAGTCAGCATGTCCGTGTATCGGTCAGTGTTTCTGTGAGTCAGTCAGTCGGTGTGTTGGTCAGTTGGTGGGTCAGTCAGTCGATGTGACAGTCGGTCGATGTGACAGTCGGTGCGTCAGTCGGTCGGTGAGTCGGTTGGTCAGTGCAGCAGTTGGTTGATCAGTAGATTGGTGGATCAGTGTGTTGCATGGTGTGTCAGTCTGTGTCAGTCGGTTGGTCGGTCTGTCAATCGATTGGTGGATCGGTCAGTCGATGTGTCAGTCAGTTGGTGTCACTCAGTGTGTCAGCGTTTCAGTTGGTGGTGGATCAGTTGGTCGGTAGGGTTGGGCGATATGTTAAAAATTTCCGACCGGCCACCGTCAGCCCATCAACCGGTGGTTGCCAATATATTCGGCAGTTGTGTGTGGCGGAGAAAAAAAAAAGAGGGGGGATGCTGCATTCATGTGATGTCCGAAAGAATCGAAAAATGACTTTCAGAATGGGATAATTCACATGAACGCCACCTCATGTCAGAATAACAACTCGGCAAGTCGGATCTCCCGACACCACATGAATGCAGCAAAAAAATGCAGTGTGCCTTGCAAGCCCACTCATGTCCAACATGGCACGGAAATATCTGTTCATACCGGCAACAAGCACGCCATCAGAGCGGGTGTTTAGCACGGCTGGTAACAGTGTTAACCATATGCGCATATGAATTAACGTTACGGCCGGGTTCCACCAGCTGCAAACGTAAGCATCACGTCAAGCGTCTTGTTTACCGTTCGCTGAGCCATGATAGTTAAAGCATTTTCCACCTAAGTTATTACATATATTTGAGTAATCTACAAGTTTACTCTACTGTTTGTCATCTACTCACTTTCAAATGTCGGCCACGGACATTTACACAATGTCACGGATAAACATGGGTAAATGCATGAAAATGAAAATCATCACATATCACCTCTGATAATGGTTTATTCATTTAAAAACACATTGTGCTCATTTAGCACACTATTTCATGTAGTTTTTATCTGCTGGAGGGTCGCGTAGGGGAGCGTAGCGCGACAAAAATAGAAGAGCATCCTAAAATAGAGAGTTGTCGCGCGGCAGACAGGGTTTGTCGCGCCGCTCCCGTTGCTGGTGCAGCCGCTGTAATTGATTAACAGGGGGGCGAGCTGCTACAGGACTCACGCTGCAGACGTGTCGCGCCGCTCCTGTTGCCAGTGGACACCGGCCATAACTTTCAGCTCCGCCATCACTTACGTGTTTTGTGAAAGACTCATCGGAAATCAGTGCGATACGCACACACTTTGAATTGTGCTCTACATAGTTATTATGGACTACATGTACCGAGTTGAATTCTGTGGAGACAGACCA
>NW_026079847.1:0-1232 GCF_006386435.1 Epinephelus moara | reverse complement strand
GTTAAATTAAATTTAATCAACTATACATTTTTTTTTTATAATTTATCTACAAATTTCTCAAAGAGAGACAAGCATCTTTCAGCCCTTTCAGTGGCTGATCTCTCCCTCGCCTCTTCCCTCTCCACTGCCTGCTGCTCCCTCGCCTCTTCCCTCTCCACTGCCTGCTGCTCCCTTGCCTCTACCCTCTCTGTCTGCTCCTTCAGGAACTCCAGGAGCTCCTGGTTGACCCTGGCCCTCTTTCTTGGCGGCAGGTTGGCCCATTCTTTGGGAGGGGCAGAGGAAGGGGAGGTGACAACACCACCTGTAGTGGTGGTCAAACTAGATGCCACTACCAGGGGCAGGCTTATGGAGTGCTGCCCCCGGAGTGCAGCATCCATTTGACCGTACCACTGCCAGGTGGCAGCAGTCACCCCACCCGCCTCCACCCCTTTCCCTGTCGGAGGATCCCTAAGCTCCTGAAATACAGCATCAATGAATGAACGCTTGAAGTCCCAAAAGGTGTCCAGCTTGAATGGCTTCACAAATGTTGACTAATATGTTTGTTGCAACACTATCAAGTGTTGAAATGTCAAGTTATAATACCGTTATTTTATGATGTCTTGCCACAATGAAATACCGATTCCACAAATATTGTGTAATACCAATATGTGTTTTCAGCTTGACTTTTTTGAGCTGATGAATTCCACATTTAACAAATATGTATATAGCTTCATCGCTGAAGAGTAGACACAATGGTGGGTTACCTTGTATTTCTCCTTCAGGTTGTTCCACTTTTTCATGGCCTGCTTGGCTGTCACAGCAAAGCCTTCCACTTTTTCATGGCCTGCTTGGCTGTCACAGCAAAGCCGCAATTTTTCACAAAGACTCTGGATGAAACACACACACACACACACACACACACACACACACACACAAAGAGGACAACTTAGTCAGACATCATATTACATGATATTATTACAAATTAAACACACAAGTTAACAGAGATATTTCAGTGACAAACACAAGCTGACAGAAACTATTCGATATGATGTAGTTATGGTATGATAATGCAGACATTTCGTATGAAGGCAATATTGCACTTCGGCAGTACATGCTTGCAAGGAATAGTTGAGTGACAGTTGTACACATAAGTTATTATTATTGTTAGTACAAATTAGTCATTTTGTTTAAGTTGATAATTACATAACTGTCACCTGTACTTTGCACTTCACAAGTACTTTGCACTGTTTAAT
>NW_026079846.1:1506-2869 GCF_006386435.1 Epinephelus moara | reverse complement strand
CAATTTTGTCAAGAAACAGATTTTTAATTGAATTTTCATAAAATATACAATTTCAAACATTACATAAACTGTGATATAATATTTTATCCATATTGCAAATCACTCAACAGCTGCAAAGTATCTGCTCTGAATCACATCCTAAAAACAAACAGGCCTCTCACTAAAACACCCAAAATAAAACTTACATTAAATAAAGAAAACAAACAAAATCATAGTTTATGATCTGTACAAAATTTAACAAACAATAAAATCAGAACACAATTTTGGACATACACAAGTTATAACTGAGGAAAATAAACAACCTAAAACTTCAGTTAAAAGCCTCGTCCCAATTAAACACCCCGTCCCTTTAACCAGCCCGGTGTGGCTCCACATATGACAAACAAAGGCCTGTCTCTATTAGAGGCCTGGTCTGGATCCAAACAGCTCATTATTTTATAGTAGTTCTTCAGATGTATAAAGCAGGTTGTTGTCTGCCTCAGATTATGTGTCTGTTCCTGGCAGGGGCGGAAATCCCGGGGGGGACAGGGGGGACAGGGGGGACATGACTCCCCCTTCAGTAAAGCTGTCCCCCCCTAGAATCATTTGAGACACAATTAATAATTTTTGAACAATGCAGTAGTATTTATTGAAAGCACAATGTAAGCGGTGCTCATTATAATCGCGCAATAATGTGCTATTTAAATCTTAAAAGATTTAGTCCCCCCCTCCCATTCCTAGTAGTGGTATATCCCACACTCTTTCCAACGGGCGGGGCTGCTTGGCAGCAGCAGCATCGTGTGGCTGGAACCGCTGTCCACATCGCGCATGGCAGGGTAAGATGTTCACCCACACAGACACAGTTTAACTTACACAAGTTACAACACATCCCATTTACTGTTCCAACAAGCCCCAGGCCCAGGCTGATAATATAAACTGTCTGCAACATTTCTCCTGCATTGTTCAAAAGCCTACTCAATTACCAGTGCTGCTAAGCTAAAAGCTAATGATTAAGCTCAGAGTTTAGTGATAGAGAGGACAGGAGAGAAAGAAGAGGGAGAGGACAGGACAAGAGCAGTCAGTGGCGGAGCAATGGGTACCTGTCTGTAGGCTCTCCTCCTGTCAGTGAGACAAACATGAGAGACATGCAGTCTAACCGTGGTCATTACGAGTGACTATTACGCACGGTTATGGCGGCTCGTAGCTAATGGGTACCTGTCTGTAGGCTCTCCACCTGTCAGTGAGACAAACATGAAAGACGTGCAGACGAGGAGCGGTCATTACACGCAACTATTACGCACGATTGTGGCGGAGCGGCTCGTAGCTATGGGTACCTGTCTGTTGTGGCGGAGCGGCTCGTAGCTATGGGTACCTGTCTGTAGGC
>NW_026079846.1:0-1357 GCF_006386435.1 Epinephelus moara | reverse complement strand
TCTGCCTGTTGGAGAGATAGAGAGAAGATTAAAGCGTCAAATTGCGGTAAAAGATGCTGTATAAAAGACAGGCTACAACTTTTTTTTCTTGTCCCCCCCTGGAATGATTCTCTAAAATTTTACTGTTTATTGTCCCCCCCAACTATGAAATGGGATTTTCACCCCAGGTTCCTGGATTACCCTGTAAATTATTCATCTTCCTTCAGTCTGTCAGGGTCCATGGATCAAAAGAGTCAAACGAGTTTTACATAAAAATGAATCCAAGCTGTGAGGATTGTTTTAACAGGATAAAGTGGTGATGTGTCGCTGTGTCAGAGACTATAACTGTCTGTCTGTCAGAGTTAGATCAAATGAATGATTCATATGTCAGAGTTAGATCAAATGAATGATTCATAATTAATATTCAGACTGGTTTAAATAAACAGTTTGATATTTCCTGATCTTTGCTGAGCAACAGTTTGTGTGAGAGGAATTAAAGGCCTGTCTCTAATACAGGCCTGTTGAGTTCAGTGATTGAAGCAAATAACAGCCCAGTGTAGTGGAAATACCTTTTTGAGAATGTTTGCACTCGTAATAAAGTTTGGGGCACCACCCTCCTAATGAGGGAAGTGACTAATCAAATTAATAACTCCGTAAACCAATTATTAATTCGTCAGCACGCTTATCAATAATGAATCAATCTCAGTATCTGGGTTGGGAATTCTTCATACAGGGATCTTAGTCCCTACTCAAAAGAAATACACAGACAACGACTTGGCGATAAATGAAGATTTATTGAAGCTAAATGTGTAACAACTGAGTAAATGAATGAGGATAATATGAAATAACACAAAATCAACAGCAAATAATAGCCCAGTCTATTAACTGATGTTTTACAGTAATTAAAATGTGTGTAAGACCAAAACAGTAAAACATCCTGCAGACTTGTAGACATGTTCACTACATCTACAAAAAAAGTCTAAGTAAAGGTTTAGGAAAAAGACGTCGTGGCATCTTCAAAGAGCTCAGTGAATCAAAAATAATCTGTTTTGTTTCTGTGATTAAAGGATAATAATGACAGACATCAGCTCACAGACTAATAAAGAACAGACTTCCAGTTGTTGAAGGCGTCACAGTGAACCACAGCAAGGTTAACAAACCAGCAAGCAGAACTCCCACAGCAGAGTCAGGACGAGGCGTCCTCGTATCTACAGTCAGGTGTCTCACTGGAAACCTTATCAGACAGAATCTGTCCTTTCTGTCTGCATGTCCCTCCCTGTCTCTGTCCCTGTCCCTGTCCCTGTCTCTGTCTCTGTCTCTGTCTCTGTCCCTGTCTGTCTCTGTCCCTGTCCCTGTCTCTGTCTCTGTCTCTGTCCCT
>NW_026079845.1:0-1414 GCF_006386435.1 Epinephelus moara | reverse complement strand
CCAATAGTCCTGATGGTGGCGCTACAGCAAGCAACTAAAGTTCAAAACTTTGAAAATTCATAACAAATCAACCATACGTGCTACAACTTCACAACTTTCATCAAGCTGTAGCTCTAATACTGAAGAAACGTTTGTACACTTAAACCTATTAAAAATTATGAAGTTCATCACTCTGTTTTTTTCAAAAACTGTAAAATTTCTTAAAGCTATCTCCTCCCACACTGTTTACTCAATTGACACCAAACTTGCTACAGAGCATCTTCAGACTGTCCTACAAAAACTATGTTTATCAGATTTTTGATTTATCAAAAATTGAGCCTACAGTACATCAAAATGTTTGACTGCAAACGGTACTGTAAACATATACATGCAAATTCTTGCTAAATAAATCTTCAATGTTCATGAAAAAAATGACAAAATTCTAGAGTCATGGTAGATGATGTGTGGCAAATTTCAGAATTTTATCTCAAAAACTGAATTTTTGACAGCATTTTGAATTTTGCTCTAATGTGAACAATTAGAGTCAATGTAAAAATGGTAATTTTGAACATCAGTTTTTCACTTATGTAGCCAGGTGAACTAGAGGCAGACAGTGTTTTTGAGCTGCCCCAGTAGTATAACTGATATGCACACATGATTTGCCTGGAGGATCAGGCCAGTGAAGAGGGTGCATAGGTCCAACTTGCGGCCATGTGTAGGATCTGTACCGGGGCCGANACGCACACATGATTTGCCTGGAGGATCAGTATTATAGTGAGTATTTATTTTTGTTTTCATACTATTTTATCTGTCACATCATTTCATATGTTGGAATATTTTTGTTTTCATACTATTTTATCTGTCACATCATTTCATATGTTGGAAACTGGTTACCTCGCTAGGTGACGCTGTCGCTTTAAGAGCTTCTTCCTGGCAGATCCCGCACTACGCCTAGCTGTCGCGGGACTTTAGAAACAAGGAAGTCGGGAGGTTACCGGTAGTTTGGAGTGTGTGTTCCTGCACTTTTATAAGGAAATATCCAGGTAAACACTGCTAAGATACATAAATAGTCACTGGTGCCCATAGATAAGAGTGTAACTATGTTGTAAGCTAAAACTGACAGGGGATGATCTTGTATTTTTGCCGATGTCTGTAGGTCTGTTGAATGTGTCCTAAATGTGTGTGAACCCCACTGCGCTGAGGGAGAACTGAACAGCGGGACAGCGTGAGTGCTATTAATATACACATATACGGTAGATGAGGTCATGTCATAGTATGCTGATTATTTCAACCGACTGTGTATTGTGTATGTTCCTGACCGAATTAGAGGGGAGAAAAGGCACAGAAGAAAGCCGTGATTTGCTTCCGGGTGTGTTTGGCGCGCCAGCAGCACACCGGAGTGAGAGTGAGTTTGATTTCATGATTTGAACAATTT